>NW_019154108.1:7718945-7722235 GCF_002288905.1 Enhydra lutris kenyoni | reverse complement strand
CTGAAGGGTTTGAAGAGGTGGGGGGGGGTGGGAGGTTGGGGGAACCAGGTGGTGGGTATTAGGGCACGGACTGCATGGAGCACTGGGTATGGTACAAAAACAGTGAATACTGTTATGCTGAAAATAAATTTAAAAAAATTATTTTAAAAAAGTATATGTTGAAATACCTATGTTAAAATCAGTGTCAAAGACTTGGGTTGGTATGCAGTAAAAGCAATCATTTGCTGAGCACCGCTTGTGGCTTGGGCTGTGTAGTAGGTATTTTACACATATTTTCTTGGATCCCCTCCCGACTCTCTGCAGAGTAGGCATGAATACCCGTATCTCATAGATGAGGGCCCTGGACTTCCAGGGCCTGCATGTGGTCAGTGACAGAGCCAGGAGCTACTCTAGAGCCACAGTCCAGAGTAGCCAGGCATCGGCAGACCCAAAGACAAGTGACCCGGCCTCCTGTACCCTCACAGCAGTGCAACGAGGGGCATAAGGAACAAATTGGAATGGGAAGGATAGAGATGAAGCCCGCCTCCTCTTGAGGAATGGTCTTTGAACTAGTTTAGAATCCTTGGCACAAACTGACTTTCTGTGAGTCTCCTTACTGTTTTCGAATTCTCTGCCATTGGTGCCTCCCCTGTTGCCTGATGGTCTCCCCCTGTTCGCTCCCCTTGCTGTACTCCCACCTCAGACAGTAATGGGGGCATTCCTGATGTTTTCTTGGGGCCTGGAATGTTCTGCTGATTGGCACCTAAGAAATCGGCTCCGTAGAAACCTTCAAAAGAGAGGGGAACTCCCCCCTGAGCTTCTCTATCACACCCACACAGCCCCCTCTGAGTGCTCATTGTGAGTACTCACACATTGTTTTAAAATGGTTATGTCAACAGTTACATACAGCAATTCACGTATTTTCTTAAGGGTCCCAGGAATATCCGGCCCGCCCTCAGAAGCTGTCTGTGTGTTTCCTGGGTAATTTCTGGATGTATTGTAGTACCGAAGAAAGCTCTAGCAATTAGTCTCAAATTTTCAGTCCCACAGCAAAGTGTCTTTGCACTGAAGTAGAATGTGCAAGACTCAAAGCAAGCCATTTCCTGAATTATAAAATGTGTGTACCTTTTCTACACAAGTGGAGAGATCGGTGGCTTCTTGATGGGGTCAGATTTAGTACGTATTTTTCTGAAGTCAATTATTTTTGTTCTGTTCTACAATAACACAGGTGCTGCGGCATGACAGCAGCTTGTAACGCGGTGGAAATTACATTGTGGTCTGAGTGTTAATTAATGCGTTCGTAGCTGGCAGCATATGTGAACATCCTCCTCTCGAAGCCGAGAGAATCATGGAAATGACATCTTGTCTTGCTTGAAAACCTTTTTGAAAATAGTCGGGGAAGTTCAGCACCAGAATAACAATTGGAAAGGATCTAGGAGGAAAAAGATGGCCCTAGAAGAGGTTCACGGAGAAAATTTCCTAGGTTCATTTCTCTCCAGGACAGAGTGACAGACATCACAGATAAGAGAAATGGCAGGTGAAGTGTGTATTCCCAAGCACGATGCTCAGAAGCACTGTGGTGTTGTGTTACGACCTAGAGATGTGATGAATGGGGAGGAGTTGTGGTCTTTGCTGACTTGGGCCACATTTCGTGAGTTGGAATGTGGGTGAGGCAAGGGCTGGTAATACTTATACAAAGAACAGTTGGGGGTTCAACAGTGAGTGTATTTGGAGGTCAGTGATGTGGGCAATCATGGTAGCATTTCAATCCATAGGGACTGGAGGAAGAGCTGATTCTAGAAGCTGGACAGGCTTTAACCTGGAAGGTTGGTTCAAAACATTGGTACAAACCAAGGAGAACCCAAGAACACTCAATTAACCCATTCTGTCTAGATGCACACAGTGACTGACGCCTGTTTCAAGGAGTGAGCACAAGCTCAGCGGTGAAGGGCTAGGCTCTTATGTCTTGTCCGGGTCCCCAGTGTCAGACCCTTAATCTTCATTTGCTCCAGCCTCTCCCTTTTGGTCCCATCTTGTCTTCCAGACCGGTCTGTAGACCCAGGGCAAGGTTCTGTGAGAACACACTGCCCAAGCACTCCTTGGCATTGTAGTGATGAGGGGTTAATGGGATTCCATTGGTTGGCTTTCCTTTGGAATCCTGTTTTGAGGCCTCATTAGCAAATAGAATCTTGAGCCTAGCGGGGGTGGCGGGGGGAGCCCTGGTCTGTTCTTGAAAGAGAATAGCTATTTACAGCTTTTGTGGACAATTATGAGATTCTCAAGAGTTCCCATTCTGAAGGAGGAAGGCAATTAGGTTGATCTACGCTAATTTAAAACCATTTGGTTGGAATTGTTTCCTGTGTTTGGGGAGCTACTAGTGGATGGACAGGGGAGGGAGCCTTATTATATGAATCCACTAATAATCGACACTGTTTATACGGAAACTAAAGCACTCTGAGACATCTAGAGTGGTTTTAAATTCTTACCTACATGGTGGGCCTAAATTCATTGGAACTTCTTCCCTTCTCTCATTTCTTTGGCTTTATAATAAGTAGCAGAGTCCCAGAAGCTCATTCTATAAAACTTACTCGTTAGATGTGACTACAGATAAACTCAGTGCGAATGAGTGAAGTCTCCTTTGAAGAAGTACTGTTTCATTATTTTCAAGTGCATGGCTGATGTAACACATCAAACGAGCTGTACCTGCGGCTTTCAGGCTGCTGTTTAACAATAATTGTTACTTTAGTGAGCAGATAACTTCTCTTTATCCAGCATGGTTTGCTCAAAGTAAGTTGGCATATTTAAGCAGGTTAACGATGTGCACCTAAAAACCTTTAAAAATCCTCTCACCTCACAAATAATGCGAAAGTATACTGCTGTTCTAGCCCAGTTACAATCTTAAATGTGGTTGTTTCAATTGATCAAGGAGGTATTGTATATATTCTTCTTCTCGAATAAATTTGTACGCGGGAAAAGCTCTCATCCCTGAAGCTATTTTAAGGAAAAGACTGCCTTGGAGTTGTTACAGTTTCTAAGTGCTTCTTTATCCAACATCTTTGACAGGTTCATAATTACCTCACCGTATTCACAGCAAAAAAAAAAAAAAAGTCATTAAGTCAGAAATAAAAGTTGGAAATTTCTTTTCATTAATAACATGTTTCTATTACTCTGGTATTCGAGACATGCGTGTTTCATTTGTTGGCCCAAGTCATCTTTTCCTGTGCTCGGCCAAAGGCTTACTCTAAATGCTACAACCATTCCATCATCCATAATGATAAAATGGGTAAACAGATGTCTATAAGGTTATTAAG
>NW_019154108.1:7687783-7718935 GCF_002288905.1 Enhydra lutris kenyoni | reverse complement strand
TCTTAATTTTATCTTAATTTTTATCTTAATTTTATCTTAATTTTTATCTTAATTTTATCTTAATTTTTATTATTCTTAAGGATTGTATCATTACCACTTGCTTTTTGCTTGTTTATGTTTGTTGTTAAAAGGGCTGGAGACTCTGACCCATAGAATTGGGGCTGCACCCTTGCATATGCATTTGGAAAATGCTTTCCCAAAGTGTCTATTGTCTTACACAACCTGGTGAAGAGCCACCTTCTCCTCAAGGTGACATTTTCCACCCTACACTGTTGGGAACTTATCCTCTGGCTGAGTAAAAATTACTGAAATATTTCAAAGGCAAATGGCAGTTCACCCAAGAAAGCACAAACAAGTAGCCTCTCTAAATCTTTGGAGAAACAGGGGTCTTATAGTCATTAACTCTGCCATGATCTACTTCAGATTGCTTTCGCATAAGCAGTACATGTATTTACTAGATGGGTGATTTGGATAAGTCCCTGTCCCTCTCCTGGCCTTGGTTTCTCAACCCATAAAATGGGGATTAAAATACCATCAGCCTCATCGTGTTGTGAGATTGAATGAGATAATACTAAGAACTCAGACAATTATTAAAGATGGCATAAGTGTTCTTGATTACTGTCATCCCTGGGAGCTCTTACTGTCACTGCTATCCCCAGGATCCTGCTGTAGCCTACTTGTATCCTCCTCCACAGAAGCTACCAGAAAACAAGTGACAGGGACCTTACAATAAGAGTGAGCTTAAATCCACTCTCACTTGTGAAGCCAAAATATGTTTCAGTTTTTTTGGTTCTTCTCTTTGATCCATAACAGGGTTTCACGTACAGCCCACAACTCAGGACATGCAGACACATCCTGACACGGGCCATAGTAGCCTGTAAATGGATCGCAAGTCTGTGGACTGTTACAAAGGGTGAATTCTGCCATGTTCCCCAAGGTGGCTTTCTTCCTGAACAACTTATCACTGTCGGCCAACACCTAGTTAGTGGATAATTTCGAGTAACGTTCAGTTAATTTTTTGAAGGAACCTTATTAAAAATTGTCTCTCTCCTCTGGAAAAGAAAATGGGGAAGGATTTCAAGAAACCCTTTAGTCACTGCAGAGGTGGCAGTTCACTTGCTGAATAAAGTCAGTGTGTCTCTTGACATGGCCCCACTCTTAGTAGGTCTTGGGCTTGGTGGGGAGGTTGAGCATGGGCCAACAGAGAAGAGGCTGGTGGTATTCAGCCCCAGCAGGGTCTGGGGCAGGGGTGGGGAGTGGGTGTGCGCTCATGTGCCAGGGCTTATGTGGGTAGAGGAGAGTGTTCTAGAAGGGCATCAGCTTTCACCTCTTCTTAATTATACACATCACTCCAGTAAGGATCTAAAGACCTCTCGTTGGTTCCCATGTGTTTATTATGGGGGTGAAGATTTGAAAAAAGCTATTTTGCATAGTCTACTTTTCACTTCCAGCTGGAGACTGGCGGGCATCTGTTTCCTTTGAGCCACAGACAGGCTATGTATCAGACTGAGGAAGTAAAATGACTTGGATTAATTTTCCATAAGTACAAGTTACAGCATGTCCTGGAGAAGATGCCCTCTTGCAAAAGGGCATCGAAACCTCAAGACCATGAAGGCAGCTCGTTCTAGAAGTATTGCTACATGTGGTAAACACAGTTCAGACTGTGATTACTCTATTTTCTTGTTTCAAAGTACTGAGTTCTGTTCTTGCTCCCTCTCAAAAATGAACATTTTGCTTGCGGGGAAAAGAATGTAAGGAAAGGCAGGACTGGAAAGAGGAGGGTGGGAAGCTGTTCCAACTGGAAAAACCCCTCTCCCCTATCACTTGTCCTCTTGCTCTGGAAAAAGCCCTTTGCAGGGTGATGAATTGTTTCTGTGAAGGCTAGGCTGAGAGTGGCAGGGGAGGAAACAGACAGTGGAAGACTGTGGAAGGATGGAAGCAGAATTAGCTGCTTTGATGGAAATCAGAGCAGCACAAAACCCACAGAAGAGAAGTGTCTTCAGAGATCTAGAAGCCAACATAGGAATCCTTGCAAACACATCGCGTCTAAACCAAGTAGAGAAGTACTAAGCTCTCTAATAAGCTGCAGGAGGAATTAGACACTTGAGTGACGTCACATAGGCGGGGCTTCCCCAAGGTCACGGAGTGAAGGTTTTGAAAGCGAAAAGGTTCCCGAAGTCATGTAGAGGTGAGGTCCCATTCTGTCCACCCTGCCATACACCCATCATATCTATCAAATAGACATCATCGTATCCAGTGTGTGATTTGTTTCCACATATAAAAGCAGACATTATGGATTTGAATTTGGGTTCTTAAGAAGGCCGTATCTAAAACTCCCTTTCTTTGCTTCTGCTGTCTTTGTCTTGCCCCAGATTATATTTACAAATAAAGTATCCTGATGTAATGGTAATTGACATGGCTTAGTGTTTGCAAGACGTCAGTGAATCTGGAAAGTAGACTTCCCTCGAGAGCGCTGCTGGAGAGCGCTTTTTAATTTTGAAACCGTTTGGCAACCCACTGGAAAAAAATGATCGAACCTTCCAGGGGTATATACAGTTTCACTTGCATCAAGTACGGACATTTTTCACATACCAAATTAGTCTTAACGCTACTTCCCCCACATTCACTTGGGTTTTTGACATTACTGGGGATAAAGGAAATTTGATTCTAGGAACATGATTTTTCTGTACCTTCCATAACTGTATGTAAGTGCATGCAGTTCTTTTTTTCTGTTTTCAGATGCATGACCAGTGGCTGGGTATTGAGGGTGTTTTTTTGTTTTTTTTTAAAGCTCCTTTACCCAAGTATCTCTTTAAAATATAATAGCAGTAATGGCTTTCACAGACATTTATATGCATTTATATTGTTTTCTAAATCAGCTCCCTAAATAGCCTCAACCTTTGCCAACATCAAGGAAATTTAGGTGATGAAATTACCTGTAGATGGCTGGAGACTTACTCACACCTGCTGCAATTTTTATATTTTTTAATTCATATTTCTCTAAAATACAGGCATGTGAAATATATATAAATTGTAAAATATATATAATTAACTATGTCATAATTTATGAATTAAAATTATTTGGGGCCACCTGAAATAGAAGATATTATTTCTTTTCTCCGCTGAAGAGAGTGGTCCTGTGCTGACATTCTTCCCTCCCCTCTTTTCTCCTCTTCTCTTCTGTTTCCTTCCTCTCCCTCCCATCTCATCTTTCCCCTTTTTCCTCTCCTCCTTTTGTAAGTTCAACCAACCCAGGCCAAATACTGAGGCACAGAAAGAAAGAAAAATGCCTGGTGGGAGGAAGTCAGCAGGTCTCACATTATGTGTTAAGTGATGTAACTTTCCAAGTTCAAATTTATGAGAAAATTTCCTTACTTTTTTGATATGTTGATCAACCATCCTTAGCCCCTATTTCCATCCTTTTTTGTTTTTGTTTTGTTTGAATTTTAATTCAATTTAGAAAATCTGCGCAGACCATCAGGGAAATCAAAAGAAAGCCCACAGAATAAGAAAAAAATGAAAAATCATATGTTGGATAAAGGGCATATATCCAGAATATATAAAGAGTATTTATAATTCAGCAATAAAAAGACAATGCAGTTGACAAATGGAAAAGGATCTGAATAGAGATTCTCCAAATATGGACAGATGGCCAAAAGGCACAGGCAAAGGTACTCAGCATCGTTCATTTTAAAGGAAACACAAATCAAAAATACACGGAGATATGCTGCACACTTACTGGGATGACTAAAAACAAAAAGACAGTAACAAATGTTGTCAAGGCCATGGGGAAATTGGAAATTCAACCACTTTGGAAAACAGTCTGATGGTTCCTAAATATGTTTAACAAATGACCCAGCAATTTAACTCTTAGATATACCTCAACTTAACTGCAAACCTATGTCTACAAAAATGCTTTATGTAAATGTTGATAGCAGCATTAGTCATAATGGCAGAAAATGGAAATAACCCAAGTATCCCTTATCTGATGAACAGGGGGAAAAAATGTTGAAATTCTCTACAAAAGAGTATTTATTATTTAACCATAAAAAAAGAGTGAAATACCAATAACATGCTACCATCTGGACGAAACTTGAAACATTATTCTAAGTAAAAGAAGCCAGAGAGGGAAAAATCCCATATTACGTAACCCCATTTATGCAGACTGTCCAAATTAGGAAAATAAACAGAGGCAGAGCAGTCTGTCGGTGTCTGGGGTTTCAAGGCCTAACGCTGTCATTAAAAACCAAGCAAAGAGGGGTGCTTGGGTAGCTCAGTCAGTTGGGCACCTGACTCTTGATTTTGGCTCAGGTCATCATCTCAGCGTTGTGAGATTGAGCCCCACGTTGGGCTCCATGCTGGGTGTGGAGCCTGCTTGACATTCTCTCTCTCCCTCTCCCTGGGCCCCCACCCCTCCGCTCATGTGCACACTCTCTCTTTTTCTCTCTCACTAAAACACACACACAACAAAAATAAAAATTATCTGCCCTCTCAATGACAATTAAAACTTGAGGAAAATACTTCCCTCTGCCCTTTGCTTTGCTTTTATTTCCATGGATTCCTTAATTTTTTGCATAGCCCTAAGATGTCTATGGCATCCAGAGCCAACACACATTTAATGAACAGCACTGGACAGAAGGATTGGGATGGACTGAGGCAGAAAGCTCCAGAGTCTTTGTCAACTGTTTTGGGGAAAGATGGTATTGATTATTGCTAACACAATTTTTTTTTTTTTTTTTTTTTGCACTTAACTAGATTTCTTCTTTTGTGTTCAGGACATAAATGGGTGACTCTGAGTCCCCTTCTTCATCTTGCCAGGCTGGAGGTAATTTTGCTACCTTGCTACCATCTGCTTCCCACTTGCAAATACTTCTAACTGAAAAATAAAGCATATGCTTTATGATTCACGAATGACTTATGCTGTTCATTTTTTCTAATTTAAAGGAAACTTCTATTGCAAGACTTACTCTCTTATGGGAGCCATAGCAAAGCTCAGTGTAGCTCTTTGGTATTGCAACCTTGATCCCAAAAGAGAAGGTGGAACTCAATATTAGAAATATTCAGATGAACTACAGTCAGAGTCTGGGTAATTAATTGCTAGGGTCTCATTCCTGAGCTGTTTTCTAATACTTTAAAGTTGTCTACAGGACTGAGAAAAAGAAAGCTAGAGAATTTGGGAATTGGGGGCGAGAGAAGTTTCTTTCAACTGAGAAATGAGTGCCCTGACTAAGAAAAATGACTGATGGAGTAGAAAGGTGACAACACTCAGCAAAAAGCTTCCAGTTTATTCAGAGGGACACGTGCTTTTTCCTATGGAATAAAAAACAAAGATCCCTACCTTCAGTATTCCCTCTTCTTTCGTTCAGTGACGTCCATCTTTGGAAACTTTAATTGGAAATTTAATGTTGTGGAAGTTTCGGAGGAGAATTTAGCTTCCAGTTAAATAAATGTCCTCATCTTCTTGACCAAATTCATGATATCTATATATTTTTTAAATTATGCCAATTATTTGTTTCTTTGAAACATGCAAATGATGACAGTGCCGTGGTTGAGTGACTGTCGTTGAGTGACTGAGATATTCAGCCTGAAAGGGCCCAAGCATAACCCAGAGAACAATTTCTCCTTCCCCTTTGCTGGAGCAGCTGAGTCTCCATATGGTTGCACATCCATGTTCTTTATCTTGATTGAGAAATCACCAAGGGCACCAAATAGATTTCCAATAGCCCTTGCTAGAAATCTGTAATCTCTTCTTTCTCGAGGTGCATTACTTCACTTGTTTTGTGTGTTCAAGATTTCTCTCCTTTCCCCTTGCTTTGTTCGAGAAGGTTTTATTGGCCTTTTTTGCTTTTAAGTGCCAGCTCTTGAGATTTGTTTCTATCTTCTCTATTTTCAACCTCATCTCAACTTGTTTTTATCATTTTATCTTATTTTTCATCATGATAAGTGTGATCTTCAGTCACTGCCCCGTGTCCCCCATCTTCCACCCACCTCCCTCCCGTCTAGTAACCAACAGTTTGTTTTCTAGAGTTAAGAATCTGTTTCTTAGTTTCTCTCTTATTCTTTCCCTTTGCTTGTTTAGTTTCTTAAATTCCACATATGAATGAAATCATAGAGTATTTGTCTTTTTCTGACTTACTTCACTTAGCATAATACTCTCTAGTTCCATCCATGTTGTTGCAAATGGCAAGATTTTATTCTTTCTGTGGTTGAGTAATATTCCATTGTGTATATACACACACCATAGCTTCTTTGTGCATTCATCTGTTGAAGGAAACTCGGATGGCTTCCGTATCTTCGCTGTTATAAACAATGCTGCTATGAACATAGAGGTACATGGATCCCCTTTGAATTAGTGTTTTTGTATTCTTTGGGTAAATGCCCAGTAGTGCAATTACTACATCAGAGGGTAGTTTTATTCTTAACTTTTTGGGGAACCTCCATACTGTCTTCCACAATGGCTGCACCATTTGCATTTCTACGAACAGTGCACAAGGGTTCCCTTTTCTCCACATCCTCACCAACACCTGTTGTTTCCTTTGTTGTTGATTTTCGCCATTCTGACAGGTGTGAGGTGCTATCTCCTTGTAGTTTTGATTTGTATTTCCCTAATGAACATCTTTTCATGTGTCTGTTGGTCATCTATATGTCTTCTTTGGAGAAATGTCTGTTCGTATCTTCTCATTTTTAATTGGATTATTCTGTTTGAGGTTATTGAGTTGTATCAGTTCCTTATCTATTTTAGATACTAACCCTTTACTGGATATGTCATTTGCAAATATCTGCACTTTACTGGATATGTCATTTGCAAATATCTACCACTGAGTAGGTTCCCTTTTAGTTTTCTTGATTATTTCCTTCACTGTGGAGAAACTTTTTATTTTGATGTAGTCTCAGTAGTTTATTTTTGCTTTTATTTCCCTTGCCTCAGGAGACATATTTAGAAAAATGTTGCTAAGGCTCATGTCGGAGAGATTACTGTCTGTGCTCTCTTCAGGGATTTTTATAATTTCACGTATCACATTTAGGTATTTAATCCTTTTTGGGTTTATTTTTGTATATGGTGAAAAAAAAAGTGTCCAGTTTCATTCTTTTGCATGCAGCTGCATGGTTTTCCTAACACCATTTGTTTAAGAGACTGTCTTTATCCCATTGGATATTCTTTCTTGCTTTGCCAGACATTAGTTGACCATGTCATTGTGGGTTAATTTCTGGGTTTTCTTTCTGTCCTCTTGACCAATGTGTCTTTTTATGCCAGTACCATAGAGATTTGGTTACTGTAACTTTGTAATATAACTTGAAACATGGAATTATGATATCTTCAATTTTGCTTTTCTTTTTCAAGATTGTTTTGGCTATCCAAGGGCTTCTTTATCCCATACAAATTTTAGGATTATTTGTTCTAGTTCTGTGAAAAAGGCTGTTGGTATTTTGTTAAGAATTGCATTAAATATGTAGATTGTTTTGAGTATATAGATACTTTAACAATATTTGTTCTTCCACGCCATGAGCTAGAATGTCTTTCCATTTTTTTGTATTATCTTCAATTTGTTTCATCAGTGTTTCATGGTTTTCAGGGTACAGGTTGTCTTCACCTCCTTGGTTAAGTTTATTCCTTGATATTTTATAGGTTTTGGTGCATTGCAAGTGGAATTATTTTCTTAATTTCTCTGTCTGCTACTTCCTTGCTGGTATATGGAAATGTAAGATTTCTGCACGTTGATTTTGTATCCTGTGACTTAACTGAACTCATTTATCAATTCTAATAGAGTTTTGGTGGAGTCTTAAGGGTTTTCTATATAGTATCTACATACTATATAGTATCTTGTAGTCTACAGAGACTCAGAGGTTTACTGCTTCCTAACCATTTTGGATTACTTTTATTTCTTTATGTTATCTAATTTCTGTGTCTAGAACTTCCAGTAACATGTTGAGAGTAGACATCCTTATCATGTTCCTGACCTTAGGGGAAAAGCTCTCAGTTTTTCACCATTGAGTATGATATTCACTGTGGATTTTTATATAAAGACTCTTATGATTGTGATATGTTTCCTCTATACCTACTTGGCAGGAGTGTTTTTTTTTTATCATGAACGGATATTGTACTTTGTCCAATGCTTTTGCTACTTCCATTGAAATGACAGTATGGTTTTTATCCTTTCTCTTACTGATGGGACCTATCTCATTGATTGTTTTTGCAAACATTAAACCGCCCTTGCATCCTGGGAATAAATCCCACTTGATCATGGTGTATGGTTTTTTAAATATATTGTTGAATTTGGTTTGCTAATTTTTTTTGAGGATTTTTGCATCTATGTTCATCAGGGATATTGGCCTCTAGTTCTCTTTTTTCTGTGGAGTCTTTATCTGGTTTAGGTATCAGGGTAATATTGGCCTCATAGAATAAATGTTGAAGTTTTGCTTCCTTTTGTATTTTTTAGGGTAGTTTGAGAAAAATGGGCGTTGACCCTTCTTCTTTAAAGATTTGATTTTTTATTTATTTATTTATTTATTTATTTATACAGTATGAGCAGGAAGAGGGTCATAGGGAAAAAGACAAAGAATCTCAGGCAGACTCCACACTGACACAGGGCTCAGTCTCACAACCCTGAGATCATGATCTCAGCTGAAATCAAGAGTCTGATGCTTAACCAACGGGGCCACCCAGGGGTCCCGGGTATTAACTGTTCTTTAAATGTTTGGGAATTTGTCTGTGAAGCTATCTGGTGCTGGACTTTTGTTTTTTGGGATTTTTTTTGATTACCAGTTCAATTTCATTGCCAGTGATTGGTCTGTTCAAATTTTCTATTTCCTCCTGCTTTAATTTTGGTAGGTGAATGTTTTGAGGAATTTATCCATTTCTTCTAGGTTGTCCAATTTGTTGGCCTATAGTTTTTCATAATATTGTTACCATTGTTTGTATTTCTGTAGTGTTGGTTGTTATTTCTCCTCTTTCATTATTAATTTTGTTTATTTGTGTGTGTCTCTCTCCTTTTCTAATGAGTCTTGATAGAGGTTTATCAATTTTGTTGATCTTTTCAACTAGCTCCTGGTTTCATTGATCAGTTTTATCTTATTTATTTATTTATTTGTTTGTTTATTTATTTATTGTTTTTATATCATTTATGTCATCTCTAATCTTGATTATTTTCTTTCTTTTGCTGGGTTTGGGTTTTGTTTGTTCTTCTTTTTCTAACTCCTTAGGTGTAAGTTTAGGTCATTTATTTGAGATTTTTCTTGCCTCCTGAGGTGGGCCTGTATTGCTATAAACTTCCCTCTTAGAACCCTTTTGCTGCATCTCAAAAATTTTGGAGAACTGGGTTTTCATTTTCATTTGCTCCATGTAATTTTTTATTTCTTCTTTGATTTAATAGCATGTTATTTAAGCTCCATATATTAATAGCATGTTATTTGAACTCCCATGTATTTGTGGCCTTTCTAGATTTTTTTTCTTGTGATTGATTTCTGGTTTCATAGCATTGTGGTCAGAAAAGATGTGTGGTATAACCTCAATCTTTTTGAATTTCTCGAGATTTGTTTTATAGCCTAATATGTGATCTGTTCTGGAAAATGTTCTGTATACACTTGAAAAGAATATGTATTCTGCTGTTTTAGGATGGGCTATTCTGAATATATCTGTTAAATCTGTCTGGCCCACTGTGTCTTCCAAAATCACCATTTCCTAGTTGATTTTCTGTTTGGATGGTCTGCCTATCAATGTAAGTGGGGTGTTAAAGTCCCCTTCTATTTTTGTATTACTATTGATAATTTCTTTATGGTTGTTATTAGCTGTTTTATATATTTGGGTGCATAAATATGTACAGTTGTTATATCCTCTTGTTGGATTTTCCTTCTTATTGTTACATAGTGTCCTTCTGTGTCTCTTGCTACAGTTTTTGTTTTAGTCTATTTTGTCTTATATAAGTACTGCTGCTGCAGCTTTCTTTTCATATCCATTTGTATAATGTTACTCTACCCCCTCACCTTCAATCTTTAGGTGTCTTTCAGTCTGAAATGAATCTCATTTAGGCAGCATATTGATAAGTCTGCATTCTGGCGCCTTGTGTCTTGTTGGAGCATTTAGTCCATTTACATTCAAAGTAGTAATTGATAGACATGTATTTATTGCCATTTTGTTCCCTGTTTCTGGTTGTTTCTATAGATTTTCTCAGAACCTTTCTCCTCTTGTTCTCTTTCATGGCTTACTGGCTTTCTTTAGTAATATAGATTTCTTGGATTTTTTAGTAACTTGCATTTCTTTCTCTTTGTACTTTGCATATCTATCACTGTTTTTTGATTTGTGGCTGCAGATTTTTCCCTTTTAGCACTTTGAATATATCCTACCACTCTCTTCTGAACTGCATAGTTTCTGCTGAAAAATCTGTTCATAGCTTTATGGGTTTTTTTCTTGTATGTAACTATGCTCTTTTCTCTTGCTGCTTTTATTTATTTATTTTTTCTTTATTGCTACTCCTTGCCATTCCCTCCTTGGGTTGAATGGGGAGGGGGTGTGGATCTCTGTGCTTCCTGGGTCTGGATATCTGTTTCCTTCTCCAGATTAAGGAAGTTTTCAGCTATTATTTTTTCAAATAAATTTTCCGCCCCCTTATCTCTCTCTTCTTTTCAGAGATTTCAGTAATTTGGATGTTATTTCACTTGGTGGAGTCACTGAGTTCCTTAAGACTAATTTCACTTTACATAATACTCTTTCCTCCCCTTTTCTCAGCTTGGTTATTTTCCAGTATTCTGTCTTCCAATTCTTTAATTCATTCCTCTTCTTCATCTAGCCTGCTATTTATTCAAGTATATTTTTAATTTCATTCATTGTGTCCTTGATTGATTCTTTTTTATCTCTGTGGTAAGGATTCACTGATGTCCTCCATTCTTTTCTCCAGTCCAGTCACTATCTTTTTGATCATTACTCTGGATTCTCTATCACACACATTACTTGTATCTGTTAGCTTAGGTCTCTTGTGGTTTATTCCTGTTCTTTCATTTGGGATATATTTTTCCATCTTCTCATTTTGTCTGACTCTCTGTGTCTGTTTCTTTGTGTTAGTAAAGTCAGCTACATCTCTTGCTCTTGATGGTAATGGCTCTATAGTGCTCTGCAGTACACTGTTCCCTCGCACCTGCTGCTTCAGGGAATGTCTCCTATGTGTGTTGTATATGCTCTGCTCTTAAGTCTTGGCCTCTTTTTTCCTCAATCCAGTTGTCTGCAGAATCTCCCTTTCCTAAGCTGTTGTAGGCAGCAAGCTGTGTGGTGATCTGCTTGCCAAACCAGACCTGCCCCTGCTGCTCCCGGAACTGAGGTCCCACAAGATGCACAGTTCAGGAGACATGGTGTTGGCAAGGTTGGCACAGGTCTTCTGGGGGAGGGGCCCACAGCGCTGGGACTCAGGTGAGCGGGTAGGGTGGATCCACGCAAGTGTAGGGGGTCAGAGCTTGGTGCAAGTTAGGTAAGGAATGTCGGTGTGCACTAGCTCCCATAGGTAGTAGTTGTTTATGCTGGGGTACGGTGGGACGGGGGGATGCTGCCTGCCCTCTCCTTTGTTTTTGGAGGGATTTCCCTACCATACCTATCTCTCTGGTCCAAACTCTGAGATAAGCAAATCACACTGCCTTCAATCTGCCCCCAGAGTTTTTCAAACTGCTGCTTCTGGGCTGTATCTGAATGGGCTATTTGTGATGTTGTCTCTTTAAGATGGGGGAGGGGGGATGACTCCACTTCTAATGCCTTCTGGGTTCTTCCAGAGCCAAGCCTGTCAATTTTTTAAATTCCAGGCTTTAAGTCCTGTCCGTTTTAAGAACTTAGGAAATTCCAGTCCCTCTCACTTTCAAAGGCAAATGTTAGGGAGACTCATGCTTCCCCATTCATGGGCTCCCTGGTGTGAAGGTCTGTTTTCTGCCCTTGTCTGCACCATTGGCTCCCTCCCACAGTTTATTTCCCTCCCAGACCAAGTCTTCACCCTTCCTACCTTCTTTGAGGTTGCCTCTTCTCTGCCTTTAGTTGTGGAGTTCGTTCTGCCAGTCTTTGGGTCATTTCTTGGGTTATATACATCGATATGGGTGTTACCTAGTTGTATCTAAGGGACAAGGTCAGCTTAGGATCCTCCTTCTCCACCATCATCCCAACCAACCAATCTCTGCCATCTTAATTTTTTAAATGACAGGTTTCCAGTAGTTCTTTATAAGGAAACTTCTGATTTTAAAAATCTGCTTAGGATGGAGGAAACTGGAAAGAGCATTGCTCTAACATAGGAAAAAAAGGAAAGAAAACAAGGTAAACCACAGATTCACAGCTTTTCTTGAATACATAATGGAATTTTAATTTCAGGGTAGATAACAAACCTAAAACCTAAGGAAGGAGGACAGAGAGAGAGAGAAGACATAAGCACTTGCTCACTTGGCCAAGAGAAAAGGAGATAAGATCCTTACTTCTTATATAAAGTGGTATATTATTTGGAGTTGACTAATTAATTAAAATGTATATCTTAAAGTCTAGGACAACTAAAACCAGTAAAATATTTAAAATAGTGCACAAATAATTAACTCAGCATGGAAATAAAAATGAAATATTAAATGAGATTCAATCTGAAAGAAAGAAGGAAAAAATTTAAAGAAACCAAAAATTAAAAGGCAAGGTCCACCTATATATTATCTACAAGAAATCTACTTTAGGGGCACCTGGGTGGCTCAGCCAGTTAAGCATTTGCCTTTGGCTCAGGTCGTTATCTCAGAGCCCTGGGATGGAGCCCCACATCAGGTTCCTTGCTCAACAGGGAGCCTGCTTCTCCCTCTGCAGCTCCCCCAGCTTGTGCTCTTTTGTGCACTCTTGCTCTCTCCCTAATAAATAAATAGAGTCTTAAAAAAAAAGAAATCTACTTTAAACTTAAATATATAATAGAATAAAAAGAACAGGATGGAAAAATATTTACCTTGCTAGCACTTGTTGGAAGAAAGCTGAAGTGGGCATAAGGATATCAAAGTCACCTTCAGAAAAGTAATATTACTAGGAATAAAGACAGATATTACAGGTAATGATAAAGGGCCAATTCTTCTAGATACCACAATAATCCTGAATATATATGCTGTTAACAAGAGAGTTTTCAAATGTAGAAAGCAGTAAATAAATAAATAAATAAGGAGAAATAAGCAAATCCACACTTAAAGCTGAAGACTTCAGTATTCACCTTGCAATGATTGATTGAACAAGTAGAGAAAAAAATCAGTGAAGATATGGAAAACTTGAAAAATACCATCAATACTTGACCCAATTGATGCTTCAAGGACACTTCATCCCAAACGAGTGGAATAGATATTTATAAGCACACGTTGAACATTTATCAGGATATCTCAAGTCATCAGAAATGAAACTTAAATCTTTCATAATTAAAGTTATATAAAATACATTCTCATATTACAGTTAAATCTATGAATGAAAAAGTAGAACTCAATAAAAAATATCCCATACATTGACTAGGTACAGGGGAAATCACAAGGGATACTGAGTAATATTTTAATTGAATGAAATGAAACTATGACACATCACACTATATAGATACAGGTAAAACAGTGCCTTAAGTTTCATTTGTATTTATATTTGTATTATAATTTATGCTTATGTTAGAAAGATGAATGAAATCAAAGTTGGTTCTTTGAACAAATTAATAAAGTTGATAAACCTCTCACCAGACTAACCAAGAGACAAAGAGAAGGGACAAATTACAAATATCAGGAATACAAGATCACTACATACTCTATAGACACAAAAAGATAATAAAGGTATATCATGATTAACTCTATGGACATAATTTTGATGACTTAGATGAAATGGTTAAATTACTTTAAAGACACCAACTACCAAAACTCAGTCAAAATGGAAAAGAAAATTTTAATGATATTTTATTTATTAAAGCGGTTAAATATATAGTCAATACATCCCACAAAGAAAACTCTAGGCCCAGGTGGTTTCATTGAAGAATTTTACTAAATATTTAAGGAGGGGAAAATGGCAGTTCTTTACAAATTCTTCCAGAATGTAGAAGAGGAGAAAACACCTCCCAGCTCATCTCATGAGGCCAGCATTTCCCAAATACCAAATGGAACAAATACATTTTAAGAAAAGAAGACTATAAAAAAAAGACTATAAGAAAAAAGAACAAAAATGTGAAGTTCTCAACAACATACTAGCAAATCAAACATAACCAAGTAGAGTTTACCTAGGAATGCAAGGCTGGTTCAATATTCAAAAATCTGCCAATGCAGCACTATATGTATATATAGTGTAATATACAATGTAATATATGATAACTGCAAAGTGCATATTTATAAGGCCTTTGACAGAATTCAACATTCATTTCTCAGAAAACTTGAAATAAAAAGAAATTTTGTTAACCTAATAAAGAGTATCTACCCCCCCCCCGCAAAAACAAAACAAAAAAAACCCTACAGCTATCATCATAATTAATGTTGAAAGACTAAATGCTTTCCTCCTAAGGCCAGCAACAACGCAAGGATATCCATTCTCATCAACTTTGATGCATATTGTTCTAGAGATTACAGCAAAAGCAGTATGATAAGGAAAATAAGTAACAGACATATAAACTGGAAAGGATGAAATAGAGCTGTCTCTATTTGTAGACGATATGATTATGTAAAAATTCCATGTGCTATTCCTTAGCACTGGGTGTTATACACAACTAATGAATCATTGAACACTATATCAAAAACTAATGATGTACTGTACGTACCATGGCTAACTGAACTAAATAAATAAATGGAAATAAAACTTAAAAAAATAAAAGTGAACCATTCCAAAAAAATTCCTGAAGAATTTATAACTATAAATAGTTATAAAAACTGTAAGTTTAGAATACTTGCATAATATAAAGTCAGTACACCAAAATGAACGTGGCTATTTATAGAAACATTTCTTCTATATTCAGTGGTTCTATATACAAAAATAGTATTCTTCTATGATAGCAAGAACAATTAGTAAGATTAAAAAAACCATACCATTTAGCAAAAGCATGAAATATTTAGTTATAATCTTACAAAATATGTTAAAGATCTCTATGCTGAAAATTACAAAGCACTGTTTAAAGAACTAAGAAAAGACCTTAAAAACATACATCTATACTTATTTATGGTTTGGATTATGCAATATTTTTATTGCATTTCTCCCTAAACCGATCTATAGATTCAATGTAATTCCAGTCAGAATCCCTGCAAGACTTCTACAGAAATCGACAAAGTGATTCTTTTTTTAAAAGATCTTATTTATTGGGGTGCCTGGGTGGCTCAGTGGTTTAAAGCCTCTGCTTTCAGCTCAGGTCATGATCCCAGGGTCCTGGGATCGAGCCCCACATTGGGCTCTCTGCTCAGCAGGGAGCCTGCTTCCTCCTCTCTCTCTGCCTGCCTCTCTGCCTGCCTCTCTGCCTACTTGTGATCTCTGTCTGTTAAATAAATAAAATCTTTAAAAATTAAAATAATAAATAAAAGATTTTATTTATTTATTTTAGAGAGAGAGAGGGAGAGAAAGAGAAAAAGCAGGAACAGAGGGAGAAGGACAAGCAGATTCCATGCTAAGCATGGAGCCCAAAATGGGCCTCAGTCCCATGACTCTGAGATCATGAATTGAGCCAAAATCAAAAGTCAGACACTTAACTGACTGAGCCACCAGGCACCCTTATTCTAAAATTTATTTAGAAATTTTACTTGGTGGTTTCTTATAAATAAATATCCAAGTAATTAGAATAGCTAAAATAATTTTAAAAATACAAGAACAAGTTGAAACTTTAACACTGGTTAATTTCTTACCTACTAAGTGTCAAAAAGTGTCCTACTAGAGAAAGGATAGACATCTTGATCAATAAAACATAATAGAGAGTACAGAAATAGACCCATACATATATGGTCAATTGATTTTTGGGGTGGGGGAGGGGCAGAGGAAGAGAGAGAATCTCAAGCAGGCTTCACGCCCAGGACCCTGGGATCATGACCTGAGCCAAAATCAAGAGTTGGATGCTTAACCAACCAAGGCACCTAGCACCCCCTGGCCAGTTTTTTTTAACAAAGGTGCAATGACAGTTCATTTTCAACAAATGAACCTTGATCCATACCTCACACCTATGCAAAAATTAACATAAAATGGACCATAGACCTAAATAGAAGAGCTAAAACTACAAAAAAATCTCCAGAAAAAAACAGAGTAAAATCACTATGACCTTGGGTTAGGCAAAGATTTCCAAACTAAAATAGTTTTTTAATTTAAATTTAATTAATTAGCATATTGTGTATTATTAGTTTCAGAAGTAAAGGTCAGTGACTCATCAGTCTTATGTAACAACCAGCACCCATTACATCATGTGCCTCCTGAACACCCATCACCCAGTTACCCCATCCCCCCACCCACTTCCCTTCCAGCAACCCTGAGTTTGTTTCCTATAGTTAAGAATTTTGTCTCCCTCTCTGATTTCATCTGAGTTTCAAACATGATCTGTTGGAGGAAAGTGGTTAGATTGTATGTCATCAAAATTAAGAACTTCTGCTCTTTGAAAGACAGTTAAGAAGATGAAATACAGGCCACAAACTGAGAAAAAATATTTGCAAATCACAAATCTGACAAAGAACTTATATCCAGAATATATAAGATTCTCAAACTCAGTAAAATTTTCAAAATTCAATATAAAAAATAACAACCTGTTTTTTTATGTGTAAAGTATGTGAATAAACACTTGCCACGTGGATGAAAAATAAGCATGTAAATATATTCAATATCATTGGTCATTGGGGAAATGTAAATTAAACTGCAATGTGATACCATTACATAGCTACTAGAATAACTAAAATTTTCAAAAAATAAAGAATATTAAAATTAACCATGTTCCAGCAAGGATAGAGAGCAACTGAAAAGAGCAAACTTGTTAGTGGGAATTCAAAATGGCAAAATCACTTTGGGAAACAGTCTGGAGGTTTCTTATTAAGTTAAACCATATGACAACAATATTGCTCCTAGATACTTACTCAAGTGAAATGAAATACACATTCTAAAAAAAAGTACATGTAAATATTTATAGCAGCTTTATTTGTAATCACCAACGAGTAAAGGCAATTCAGATGTTTCTCAGCTGGAGACTGGATACACAAACTGTGGTACATCCCATCCCATGGAATAGTACTCAGTAATGAAAAGGAACAAGCTCTTGCCATTTGCAACAACATGGGTGGAGCTAGAGGGTATTGGGCTGAGTGAAATAAGTCAGTCAGGGAAAGAAAATACCATAGGATTTCACTCCCAGGTGGAATTTAAGAAACAAAACAGATGAACATAGGGGAAGAGAAGGAAAAGTAGAATAAGACAAAAACAGGGAGGCAAACCATAAGAGACTCTTAACTCTAAGAAACAAAGTGAGGGTTGCTGGAGGGGGAGGGGGTGGGAGGATGGGGTAACTGGTAACTGGCATTAAGGAAGGCACTTGATGGAATGAGCACTGGGTGTTCTGTGCAACTGATGAATCACTAAAATTCTACCCCTGAAACTGATAATACAGTATATGTTAATTAAGTTGAATTTAAATTTTAAAAATATGGGCGCCTGGGTGGCTCAGTTGGTTAGGCGACTGCCTTCGGCTCAGGTCATGATCCTGGAGTCCTGGGATTGAATCCTGCCTCAGGTTCCCAGCTCAGTGGGGAGTCTGCTTCTCCCTCTGACTCTCCCCACTCTCATGCACTCTCTCTCATTCTCTCTCTCTCTCAAGCAAATAAAATAAAATCTTTAAATAAATAAATAAAATTTAAAATCTGTTTTAAAAAGGAACAAACTAGTGTTCTACACAACAACACAGATGAATGTGAAATGGGTCATTCTAAATGAAAGAAGCAAGATTCAAAGGGCTACGTATTGTATGGTTTGATTTATAGGACATTGTTACAAAAACATAACTATAGAGACCAATAAATAAATAAATAAATAAAAGATCAATGGTTGCCAAAGGCTGGGGTTAGAAGAGGATGTGACTGCTAATGTGGCAGGGGAGTTTGGGGGAGGGTGATGGCATGTTCAGTATCTGGATTGTGCTGGTGTGCTGGTGCTGGTGCAGATGCTTATCGAAACTCAAAGTTGTATGCTGAAAAGGGCGACTTTTACTCTCTATAAAGTGTCCATTAATAAAAATGGAAACCATCTTTTAAACCTGTGCTTTTATAATGGTATTGGCTTCAAACACTGTCACCAAACTCAGTATTAGTTTTAGATAATTTAGCACAGGATTTTAGGAAAAGCTTCCTGGGGGTGGGGGTCTGTGATTCCTATGGCAGAAACAAAATCCATACTAGGATAAAATGTAGCTAGTTTCCAACATTGTGTTGTATGTGTGTCCTGAACTTGAGTCACCTTGGTGCATACTGACGAGCCGCTGGTGTAAATTACCCTCCGTGATTTTTATATGTAACTCTTGCCGTCATTTTAACATAAGAACTGTTTAATACATAGGATCATTATTCTTCTGTGTCATAAAGATACAGAAAAAAGATCTGCAGTGTTCTTTTAGTGTTTATATAATCACTGTATTCTCTAATTTTTTTAAGTGTAGGGCATGTTGTAAAAAAGAAACATCTGGGGTGCCTGAGTGGCTCAGTTGGTTAAGTGTCGGACTCTTGATTTTTGGGGTGCCTGAGCAGCTTAGTTGGTTAAATGCCTGACTCTTGATTTTGGCTCAGGTCATGATCTCAGGGTTTTGAGATCCATACCTGTGCTGGGCTCCATGCTTAGCAAGCAGTCAGCTTGAGGTTCTCTCTCCCTCTGCCCTCCCACTTGTGCTCTCTCTCTAAAATAATAAATAAACCTCTTTTTAAAAAAATAGAAATACCATCTGATCTAGTAATTTAACTACTGGTTATTTACCCAAAGAAAACAAAAACAAAAATTCAAAAAGACATATGCACCTCTGTTTATTGCAGCATTATTTATAAAAGCCAATATATTGAAGGTAACCCAAGTGTCACTCAGTAGATGAATGCATAAAAAAGAGGTGGGTGGGTGGGTGGGTGTGTGTGTGTGTGTGTATGCATGCATGCATATACATACAATGGAATACTACTCTGCCAAAAATAAAAAATAAAAACAAAGATGATGAGATCTTGCCATTTGTGACAACATAGATGGACCTAGAGGGTATTATGTTGAGTTAAATAAGTCAGACAGAAAGAAACAAATACCATATGATTTCATGTATGCATGGATGCAAAGAAACAAAGAAGTTATTCCTTTTCTTACTTCCCTTCCCTTCTGGGCTTTGTGTTCACCTGGTCTTGGTGAACAACACTGAGAATGTGCTAGAACCCAGCCTAACTTAGGAATTCACCTGACCTCCCTACTTCTCTCTCTACCACTCAACTGCCTTCAAGAAGGAAGAGAACAGAAAGCTTTCTCAGAAAGAGAAGCAAAAAGCTTTTCTAGACACACTTAAGAAAATTGGCAAAGGTCAGAGAGGAGAGATTTCCCAGTTGCCAGCAAAAACATCAGTGTGGGCTCTTCACTTACTCGTCTTAATGGAATTCTCAGCTGCATGGTCTGTGTTGATCTCTTCCTTCTTGAAACCCAACCCCCCCCCTTTTTTTTACTTTGAGTATAATTGACACACAATGTTACATTACTTTCAGGTATACAACATACTGATTGGACAAATTTCTACATTATCGCTAAGTTCACCACAAACATAGCTACCATCTGTCCTAATGGGTGGCTGTTACCATATGATTGATGGTATTCCCTATGGTATCCCTTTTGTCCCTGTTTCTTACTCATTCCCTAACTGGAAGCTCTAACTCCTACTCTCCTTCACCCACTTTGCCCAGCCCCATACCACTACCCTCCTGGCCATCATCCCTTTGTTTTCTGTATTTATAGGTCTGATTTTGGTTTGTTTGCTTTTTCATTTGTTTTGTTTTTTAGATGCCACATTTACATGAAATCCTTGGGTATTTGTCTTTCTCTCTCAGGCTTATTTCACTTAGTATAATATCCTCTAGCTCCATCCATGTTGTCTCAAATGGCACGATCACATCATTTTTATGGCTGTGTATATGCCATTGTACGTATATACCACATCTTCCTTATCTGTTTGCTGATGGACACTTGGGTTGCTTCCATAACTTGACTATTTTAAGTAACCCTGCAATAAACATCCAGGTCCATCTATCTTTTTGAATTGGGGTGGAATTTTTGAATTTTTTTCTCTGGGTAAATGCCCAGTAGTAGAATTCCTGGATCATGTGGTTAGTTCTATTTTCAGTTTTTGTTGGAACCTCCATACGGTTTTCCACAGAGGCTGCACCAATTTACATTCCCACCAACAGTGCACAAGGGTCTCCTTTTTCTCCACATCCTCACATACTTCTTACTTCTAATTGTCTTTTAATTTGCATTTTCCTGATGATGAGTGATGTGGAGCATCTTTTTGTGTATCTCTTGACCATCTGTAGGTCTTCCTTAGAAAAATGTCTATTCAGGTCCTCTGCCCATATTTTTTTTTTTTTAAGATTTTATTTATTTATTTGACAGAGAGATCACAAGCAGGCAGAGAGGCAGGCAGAGAGAGGAGGAAGCAGGCTCCCCGCTGAGCAGAGAGCCCGACGCGGGGCTCGATCCCAGGACTCTGAGATCATGACCTGAGCCGAAGGCAGCGGCCTAACCCACTGAGCCACCCAGGTGCCCCCTCTGCCCATATTTTAATCTGACTTTTTTTGTTGTTGTTGAGCTGTATAAGTTCTTTACGTTCTTTATATAGCTTAGATATTAACCCTTTACTAGATAGGTCACTGGCAAATATCTTCTCCTGTTCAGTAGGTTGGCTTTTTGTTTTGTAGATGGTTTTCTTTGTTGTGAAAAGCTTATTTTGATGTAGTCCCCATAGTTTACTTTTGCATTTTTTTTCTTTGTCTTTGGAAACATAAATAGTAAAATGTTGCTTTAACCAATGTCAGAGAAATTATTGCCTGTGTTCTCTTCTAGGAGTTTTATGGTTTCAAGTCTCACAATTAGGTCTTTAATCCATTTTGAGTTTATTTTGGTGATAGTGTTAAAAGATGGTCTAGGGCACCTAGGTGGATCACTCCGTTGAGTATCTGCCTTTGGCTTAAGTCATGATCTCAGGATCGTGGGATCAAGCCCTGCATTGGGCTCCCTGCTCAGCGGGGAGTCTTCTTCTCCCTCTGCCCACCCCTCCCATGAATAAATAAATAAAATCTTAAAAAAAAAAATTATCCAGTTAAATTTTTTGCATGTAGCTGCCCAGTTTTTCCAGCAACATTTATTGAAGACACTGTCTTTTCCCCATGTATCTTCTTGCCTCCTTCTTCATAGGTTGATTGACCAAAATTAATCAACCACAAAAGCATGGGTTTATTTCTGGGCTCTCTATTCTGTTCTGTTGATTTATGTGTCTATTATACTATTTTGATTACTACAGCTTTGTAGTATATCTTGAAATCCGGGATTGTGATACATCTAGCTCTGTCTTTTTTCAAGACGGCCCTGGCTCTTTGGGGTCTTTCGTGGTTCCATACAAATTTTAGTACTATTTGTTCTCATTCTGTGAAAAATGCCACTGTTACTTTGATATAAATTGCCTTAAATCTATAGATTGCTTTGTATAGTATGGACGTCTTAACAGTATTAATTCTTCCAACCCAGGATCATAGAATATTTATTTTTGTTTGTATCATCTTGAGTCTCTTTCATCATTTCTTCATAGTTTTCAGAATACATGTCTTTAATCTCTTTGGTTCAGTTTATTCCTAGGTGCTTTATTACTTTTGGTGAAAATGTAAATGGTGTTATTTTCTTAATTTCTCTTTGTTACTCCATTCTCAGCATGCAGAAATGCTACTGATTTCTGGGTAATAATTTTGTATCCTACAACTTTACTGAATTCATTTATTACCTCTAGTAGGTTTTTATTTAGGAGTCTTTAGTATTTTCTATGTATAGTATCATGTCGTCTGCAAATAGCGACAGTTTAACTTCTTTACCAATATGGATGTTTCTTATTTCTTTTTCTTGTCTGATTGTGTGTCTAGGACTTCCAATACTATGTTGAATAAGAGCTGTGAGTAGACATCTTTGCCTCCCATTCCTGATCTTAAAGGAAAGCCATCAATCTTTACCCACATTTATATCACATGTTTTTCTTGTCTCCAAGTTGAGCTAACGGTGATAGTCCCACTCCTTAAAATCCCAGCCTTTCAGGTAGATCCTACCACTGACCAGGTTACCCCTTCAATCCCTTCACTCTTTCATATGCTCCTGCTATTCTCACCTCCCTGACTTTGTTTGTGCCCTTTCTTCTCTTGGGCATGTCCTCCCAGCTCTGCTGTTACAACTATAGAGTTTCAAGATCCTTTAAGATCTTTTTCAGATTTCACCACCTCCATGAAGCTGTTTCATACCCACCTAATTTTCAGATATTTTCCAGTCAAGCTCTTGCTATTTTAATCACTGAGTATTTGGCTAAAGCCTAAGGGTCTTAGAAACCTGCAGATACACATATGCTCACTGAATTCCATTCGTGGTCCATGGGTTAAATCCTTCTAATCTGATGCAGTATCTCCCTTATTTGAATCCTACAGAGTGTTGCTGATGTTTTACTCAAGATGCTTTTCAGATTCTGTCTTGTTTTATAGCTTGTTTTTGTTCTTCTTTCCCAGTTGCTACCACCCGTTCACACCCTAGCCTACCTGCACATGGAATTATCCATCAGAGACCATGACTTGCCCATAATCTTGCCTTGCTTGCCTCCTACAATGCCTTGTACATCAGACATGCTTGGTATTTAATTATTGAATTGAATCTAATATTTATAAACCCTGGATACCAGCCTGTGAATTGACTAAGCAGTTGACCATTTCATAATAATTGCATTGCATATAAGTTTGGAGAAATTATCACTTTATAATTATACATGGGACATAAAATGCTTGGTGGCCAACTGTTTTGTGTGCTGTTAACTTCCAGGGCATCCAATTCATTGAATTATTGATGACAGCCATGTCTTTGTAACCCATAAACATGTGGAAAGATTTGAATAATTCAACCTTCATTTTAGGTTCAAGGAGAAGTTGAATTTGGCAAACAAAGTATCTAGTCTTTGATGTCTTACTTTATTTATTTCTGCATTCAGTGGTATTGCTTTCATTTCTTTCCAGCAGGTCACACTTCTTGACCAGTTTTCTCTCCATGCATATTTGGTATTTCTGTGGCTCTAATACATTTTAAAGATGCTCACAGTCCAGGTCTGTGTTTGAGCAGATCCTACTGTTCTCCCATGTTAGATCTGGCTACAGTTTGTGTAATAGTTTTCAATATCAAAGGATCCTACAGTTCAAACCACACTGGACTGGCTAAGAGATAATCCTCAAGACATTTCCACCTGTAAGATTATTGGGAACATTTCTGCCTCATATAATTGCCAGTCTGGTTCTCAATAAGATACCCTTAAGCCTGTTTTTATTGAGGCTGTTTTCAAGTCAGTGTTGGTTATATTCAGAGGGAACAATATTATTTGCAGCAAGTTTCTCCCTCCCACACAGCTATCCCAATGCAAGCCCAGTGTGGTGGTTTCTGTTTTATGGTTTTGACCAGCCAGTTACTGAGCAGCTGTTGAACTTCATCCACTACTTATGTGGGAAGCCACGCAGAAGCTTGAGATATGAGCCAGACCAGGCCCTGACTTGCGCCTCCCTGACATTAAGGGGTTAAGCAACCTCAGCAATGGAAAGGTTGAGTAGCACTGAGAAAGGGTCTGTGGTATGAGTCTCATGATCGCCTACATGACTACCCATTGGGGTTTATCAGGAACAGGACAATGCAGGCCTAAGTCATCAATCCATGCCTGGACCTTGCTGTTCTTTCATGGGCCATAAAATGCACCTGGCGCCCTTCTTCAGTCCCTTCATCAATAGGGAACTTATCTATCAGTAAGCAACATGCTGGCGTCAGGATGTCTGTGTGTTTAACCTAAGGGAACTGGTAAACAAGAGCCTGGAGAAACTATTTTTTGTATGTGGTGGGCGGTTAGTCTCCCCTAAGTGTTTCTACTTTCTATATAATCGTGCACACTTCGTAATAAAGTTGACACTGCTTGGACATCATCCACTGTGTCCCTCCAGTCCCCATCTCTTTACATCTCGTCATCGTCTCACCATCCTCTTACCCTCTCGACCCTGGTTGTGTTGTCGCACCAGCCGCAACAACTTAGGAAGGGCTTGTCCCTCTTCCAGATCCTTTAAAAGGTGACTTCCCATGAGCTAAATACCTGCAAATAAATTGAAATTCTTCAATGTGTCTTCAGTGTGAAATTGTTACATGATAAGGTTCACAGATTTCAATTTTACTCTGTTTTTGAATATTGACATTTCCTAGAGCATCCCATCTCACAAGAGAGATGTTAGTTCGATATGTAATGAAAAGAACAAGAAGCACCAAAAGGGAAAAACATGACACCACAGCATCAACAGAGGGGTGCTCTGGGTACTTTGTTGGAGTTAGGGTCTAGGAACTAACTGAAGAATCAGAAGATGGTTTGTTCCATCTCAGTTGTATTTTCATGGTGCAACCATGATTGGAGGTTAAGATATCAGTGGATTAAGCAATGTTGGCCACCTATTCAAAACACTATGATGGGGAAAGTGTGCTGAAAGCTAGATGAAAAATACAATGTATCTGTGAGCAACACAGATAAGTCATGAGGATATCATAATACGGCACAAAAAGAAATCATATCTTACAGGCAGTTTCTTTGACATCAGCTGTGGCAGTATTTTTCTAGATATGTCTCTAAAGACAAAGGAACCAAAAACAAAAATAAACTACATCAAAATAAGCTTTTCACAGCAAAGAAAACCATCTACAAAATGAAAAACCAAACTGCTGAACAGAAGGTATTTGCCAATGACCTATCTGGTAAAGGGTTAATATCTAAGCTATATAAAGAACTTATATAGCTCAGCACCAAAAAAAAGTCAGATTAAAAAATGGGGAGAGAACCTGAATAGACATTTTTCTAAAGAAGACCTACAGATGGCCAAGAGATACACAAAAAGATGCTCCACATCACTCATCATCAGGGAAATGCAAATTAAAAACCATGATTCAATATCACCTCAAAACTGTGAGAATGGCTAGAATTAAAAAGACAAGAAGAAGTAAGATGTGTTGGTGAGGATGTGGAGAAACCCACGGAAATGGCCAAAGAAGAATGAAGTTGAAATCATTAGATGTGGCAGTTTGTTCCTGGGGTTGTAGGAATCCAATAAATAACATACCTCTCACACCCTCCTGAGCTCTAAGCCATTTTTAAAACCAGCACCAGGAATCAGACAGTGATTAAATTATGACTTTATCACTGATGAAACCAGAATGGGGAATCTATTTTGAATTTGTGGCCAAAACTGGGCTTCCTACTACTTTCACTGTAGAATTGAACTTGCTCAAGTTAAAGGCATATCTGCCAGCTGGCCCTTTGCATGCCTGCAGAGGACAGTAGCAAAACATCCAAGGCTCAGGCTGCTCTGAATGAGAGGAGGAGCCTCCTGTGTCCTTTCCCTTCTCTCTGGGGAGGTCGCTCTTTCACCCGTCGGAGGAGTGAGTGAGTGAATGAGCAAGATGTAGAAAGATGTAGAAAGAAGGTGGACGTTACCTTTCTCAATAAGAAGGGTTGAAGACCTTACTCTTTGAACCACAGTCTTAGGCCAAGGTAGGACTCCCAGGAGAGGAGAAGATGGCTCTTGATGTCATGATGGATGAAAGGAAGACCAGGTTATGACGGGAGCCCATTGGATTCAGTGGTGACTTCATGTTTTGGACAGTCTCATGAGCTGTTTTTTAGGTCAATGGCCTAAGTAAATTCTGTATATTTGTTTAATCATCTCAACAGCCCTATGGGTGTTAATATTACCCTACTTCACAGAGAGATTAAGGAACTTGTCAGTTTCAGGCACAAAAAGAACTTGGCCAAAGTCCCAGTGGAGAAGGCTGCAGAACTAAAATTCAAGCCTGAATCCATGCTTTACCCACTAAGGCAGATAAACTCCTGGGGTGGCCAGCAATTACAGTCAGGATTGTAGGCTAGACCATTGGTGGCCCATCCCAGAGGAGAAGCACTGTCTCCTTTCACCATTCCGAGATGTTTCTTGGTAGCACGGAGGAGATGAGAACCAGTGAGCTGGGAGGATAGGTGTAACATTTCTTCTTAAAAGGCTAGGTATCTCTGGCTCTTACCATCCCTGGTCCAGTGACATGAGTGAAGGTAACTCAGTACTGCTCAAGATAGCATCACTGAGAAGGGTATTGAGCCCACATTCTGAATTACAAAGGAATGAATCAAGAGGAATGGAATAGACTGAGGTCAAAACATTTCTCTGGGACCAAAGGAAGATCCTTTTTCTGTTTTTTTCCTGAAAATTTTCAGAGCCTTTCTATACTTCAGGGTCTCAAAGAAAGGCTAAATTAGTTTAATGAATTAGAATCTACAAATGAACCCCCTGCTCCTGAAATTCTATCCACTTGCCTCTGTTTCCCACTCTCAGATGACTTGGCTTCAAAGAAAAGTAGCCTGAAATTACAGTTTTGTATTTTATTTCAGAAAAGGTTTTCTCTACCTTTCTGGTTTACTTATTTCATCTTTGCATGAATAAGGAGAAGCTAAATGGTAAATATTCACATTACTGTTAATAACCTGGTACCGAAGTGGGGTGGGTATTTATTTTTCAAACCTGGAAGGCAGACATAGTCACCCAGGTCTGGCCCAACATTTTGTCAAGACTCGAGCCTTGGAGGGAGTTGGAAAGGGAATTCAGTATAGTGAGTTGAAAAGGATGATCTCAGCTTCCTTAATGCTCATTATTGATGAGAGAAGACAAAGTAGGCATGGCCAGGGCTGAGGCAGTGCTCTAAAATCATCTGCAACCCTCCAGAAATCGCAGGATGAAATTCAAGTACTTAAAAATAACCGAGCTGTGATCCTGATGCTTTTCATCCCATTTCCCTCTCCGCCCTACCCCTTCAGGACTCCTTCCATTAACATTCTCGGTCACACAAGGTTTTATCTATTGATTTCCCTTTGATGAGATAAAGCCAAGCAACCGATGTGTGAATTCCTGCAGCCAGCAAAGATGCCAGGTGAATAAGTGTTACTTTGGAGAATTGTGATATCCTTGTTTAAAAAAAAAATGAAGCATTGGTTTGTGTGAAAAGGAGGGAGGGAGCCGGCAAGCACCAGCCCTCTTCATCCTGTCGACGGACCCTGAGTGGTATTTGCACAGCCTTATTGGGTCAAGGAGTCTGGGACCCAAAATCACAGGACATTCATTATTCTGTAATCTTGCGAGTCAGTCCCCCTTAGGGGCCTCAGCTTCCTTCCTTTTGAGATAAGGCTGAACCAGGTGCTCTCCAAGGTGCTTACACTCTGCTGTCTCTTCAATGAGTCATGTTCTTTGTGGCCATCGTTATTATTTCCGCTCGGTGACAGAGAAAATAAGACATCAAGAAGTGACGTGGTGTAGACCTCCAGCTGCCAGGAAGGAGAGGCCATAGAGCACATGTCTGAGTGGGAGGCTGTCTTTGAGATGCTCAGATTAAGTTCTTTATTTTCTATCCCTGGGAACAAAAATTTCACCTTGAGGGCAGAAACCAAATCAAGTTAGAGCTCCTACTAATTAAATTTCCTGCAGTAACTCAGAATATAAACCAGGAACCAACAGGATGCATATAGCTGCTCACAGGACTGCTTCTTTTGTCTTTGTCAAGAGAATTAAAGAAATGCTTGTTCACATTCCTATGAAATCATGAAAAGAGCAAACTGGACATCTGTACATGATAAATTGAGCTGTGGCTAAGCTAACTTGCATTAATTATTCTGAATTACAATGAGGAACAGTGCTCATGCCTCTCCCTTCACGTTCTGCTGACAGAACCATCCATCAGACGCCTGCTCTGGTTTCCGCAGGAGACGCCAACCCCAGCTCATCTCCCTCTGCCGCCGCTTAGGCCCGGAGCAGAAAGGGGCTGGTTTTTTGACTCACCACATTTCCTTCCATAACTGCCTTCCACCGATGTTGAGAAAACAAAGAAAAATGTTTTTCTGGTGTAATTGCACATTTCCCCTAATCTTCATTTTGTTTTCAAACTGAGACGACTAATATATACAGAACTTCCCGGACACACACACACACACACACACACACACACACACACACACACAGAAAGACCCACATGAACAGCATGAACAGCCAGGCTGGAGTCTTATGGACACTCCCTGTTGTGAATAATTCTTCCCAAAGACGAAATATTAAGCTCGTCTCCGAGCATCTAGGACACCAGCTTCCTGGCTCACTGGCTGCGTTTGGGCAAGTCCTCTCCTTTGCTGTTTCTTCCCTATAAGATGAGTTGTTGTGAGGTTTAAACAAACACAGGCTCATAGAGCATCTCGAACGTGCAAAGGGCACAGGAGGCAACGGGAGGATTCGTACTGCTGCTCTTCGTTCTCCCTCAGGAGCAGGATAGTAGCATCTCCTGGATCGTGTCAAACCCACACTCCAAAAATTCTCACATTAACATCCTAGTACAAGGGACAGATGGAACCACAGAGAGAATTGGAGCTGTTAAGTGAAGTCACTACACTTACCCCAGGACGCTTGAGGCCCCAAGCCACCTTACCCAAGCCACCTTAGCCCCATCGGCTGGTCACCAACATGGCGGCCATTTTGTGGAAAAGACAGTTTGTCTTTTGTTGAGCATAATTCTCTTCCAAAGACGCATTAGCTGATAAATCTCCACCTTTTTCAAGATTGTTTTATTCCAACAGTTGGACCATTCAATCAACTGTCAACTGTGTGATTGAACTAAAAAGTCAGGGTGGCCCCTCAGGAAGCTCAGCAGGCATGTGGCCGACATGTGACTGGCATGTGGCCAGTGTGTGGCAGACATGTGACCGGCATGTGGCCAGTGTGTGGCTGGTATGTGGCCATTGTGTGGCAGACATGTGACCGGCGTGTGGCTGGTATGTGGCAGGCATATGGTCATGCTGAGCTGAACTGCCCACCAGAAAGCAGAGGGTTGATCCCTGATAGGTAAGGCTTGTCTTACCAGTACAACAGCATTAAGAGAACTTCAGCCAATTCATCAATCGTTTTAGCTTTTTATTCCCTTCATGATCTGGACTCAGAAGCTTTTCAGAAACCCAAATCAGTTATTGTTCCCGTGGCCCTTATTTTAAGATTGGTTCACCAAGCTGTCCTGGATTTTTGCTCTAGCTGAAAAATCTGCAAAATGAAAGCCAGTTTGTTTGTTTTTTTTTCAATCTTCAATCAACACCAGTCTGAACCAAATATATATAATTAGAAATGGGTTTGAGTCATCCTAAGGTTGAGAGGACGATACTCAAAGGAACTATAATTCTTTTTATATCTCTAGAGGGCCAGGCTTGGCGTCTTCTATCACCTTCAGATTCTGAAGCTATAATGTAGTCACCAAGCAGACTAATGTCAGGAGTTAAAGAGAAAAGCTCACCAAAAACAACAATAACAACAACAAAAACCAGCTTACACAACAGAGGAAAAGGAACACTGCATCTTGTTTAGAAGAGAGTCATTAGCAATACTAGTAGCTGGAGAACATCTGGATAGTGTGCACTGAGAGCCAGTGCCCACTTGTGTTCTGCTGATGATGAATGGTGTGTGAGGAGAGTCCTGGGGATAGCAAATGCCTAGAGTGTTCACAGACATGCTTTCATCCAATGGATCATACCTAAAGGGACAAGCATCACTTATAATTAGGGTGCCATTAAATAAAAATTTTTATTTTTATACTTCTAGTTTTTCTGTTAGTTTTTTTTTTAAGTATAATTAACAGTGTTATATTAGTTTCAGGTGCACAATATAATGACTCAACAGTATACATGTTACTCACTACATTACAACAAAACATATGTTACTCCAAGCTCATCATGATAAGTGTAGTTAGCATCTGTCACCACACACCGTGTTTACAGTCTTGTTGACCATATTCCCTATGTTGTACTTTTTATCTCTGTTACTTATTTTGTAACTGGAGGTCTGTACATCTTACTCTCCTTTCTCTGTTTCACCCATCCCCCTAACCACCTTCCCTCCGACAACCACCAGTTTGTTCTCTGTATTTAAGAGTCTGGGTTTTTGTCTCTTTTTTTTTTCTTTGTTTATTTGTTTTGTTTCTTAAGTTTCACAAATGAATTCAATCACATGGTATTTGTCTTTCACTATCTGACTTACTTCACTTGGCATTAAACCCTCTCGGACCATCCATATTGTTGCAGATGGTCAGATCGCATTCTTTTTTATGGCTGAATGATAATCCATTTTATACACACACATACACACACACAGAGCACATCTTTATCTAGTCATCTGTCAGTGGACACTGGGTTGTTCCCTTATCTTGGTATTGTAGTTAATGCTGCAGTAAACATAGAGGTGCACATGTCTTTTTGAATTCGTGTTCGTTTTATTTATGCTCAGCAATGGAGTTAGTGGATCGTATGGGATTTCTATTTTTAACTCTTGGAGGAACCTCCATACTGTTTTCCACAGTAGGTGCATCAATTTACATTTCCACCAACAATGCGCAAGTGTTCCTTTTCTTCCACATCTTCTCCAACACTTACTATTTCTTGTGGTTTTGATTTTAGCAATTCTGACAGATGTGATATCTTATGCTTTTGATTTGCGTTTCCCTAATGATTAGTGACACTGAGCATCATTTCATGTATCTGTTTCCCATCTGGATGTCTTCCTTGGAAAAACATCTGTTCAGGTCCTTTGCCCACTTTTAATTGTGTCATTTATTTCTTTGGGGTTGAGTTTAATAAGTTCATCATGGATCTTGGGTATTGAGTCCTTACTGGATAAATCATTTGCAAATATCTTCTCTTGCCCAGTAGATAATCTTTTTGCAGGTTGTTTTTTTTTTTTTAATAGTTTCCTTTGTTCTGCAAAAGCTTCTTTTGAAGAAGTCCCAGTAGTTTATTTTTGCTTTTGTTTTCCTTGCCTTTAGGACACATATCTAGAAAAATGTTTCTATGGCTGAAGTCAAAGAGATTACGGCCTGTGTTTTCTTCT
>NW_019154108.1:7665233-7687773 GCF_002288905.1 Enhydra lutris kenyoni | reverse complement strand
AAGAGTTTTATGGTTTCAGGTCTCACATTTAGGTCATGAAAGAAATTGAAGAGGATACAAAAAAAGGGAAGAGTTTTATGGTTTCAGGTCTCACATTTAGGTCATGAAAGAAATTGAAGAGGATACAAAAAAAAGGGAATATTTCATGATCATGGATTGGAAGAACAAATATTGTTAAAATGTTCATACTACCCAGAGCAATCTTCAGCTTTAATGCAATCCCTGTCACAGTGCAAACAGCATTTTTCACAGAACAAGAACAAATAATAATAAAATTTGTTTGGACCCACAAGACCCTGAATAGAAAGGCAGTCTTAAAAAGAACAGAACTGGAGGTATCACAACCCCGGACTTCAAGAGGTACTACAAAGCTGTTGTAATCAAAACAGTATGGTACGGAAACAAAAACAGACACATGACATAGAGAGCCCAGGAAGAAACCCATGATTATATGGCCATTTAATATATAACGAAGCAAGAATATACAATGGAGAAAAGACAGTGTCTTCAGTAAATGGTGCGGGAAAAAACAGACATACCCAAGAACGAAACTGGACCACTTTCTTACCTGTACACACAAAAAAAGTAAAAATGGATTAAAGACTTAAATGTGAAACTAATTTCACCAATTAGGTTTTAAAGAATTAGTTCACTAGGTTTCCGAATTAAAATGTTAAACAATAGGCATTCCAAAACATGGTATAGAATACATGCAGAGACAAGAAGGCAGAGCAACACTGAAAATGTCTTGGGAACTTTAGTTGGCCTTAGGTTCTAATGGGTATATCTCCCTCCCAAAGTTCAGCCCTTCTTTATGCACCCCCTTAAGAGCCATCAGTGTCTTCATACACTCCTTGCTTCTAAATACCTCTTGCTCTGCCGTCTGGGCAGGTTGCTGTTTAAACGGGAACTATACTAAATACCTAACACTTACCTCCGTAGTATGACTCAGAATAGAAAAACAACAGTGAACATGTACTGAGTACTGGTCATTGTTCTCTGCTACACCAAACTGTCTGTGCTTAAAAATCCTATGAGGTAGTTGTCATGGAAATAAGGTGGTGGCATTGCCCTCCAGCCAAAGACCAGCCAAGTGAAGTTGAAGAAGTTGCTTGTTACAAGGGAGAGTACACACTGTGACAAAACCTGGGCTGTCTCAATAAGCAGGTCCTAGGACTTATGGGATTTGTGGGAGGATTTAGGAAGCAGGGCTTGGCTCAGGACTGAGTGCTGTCAGGAAGTAGGGGGGAGTTTTATGATTGGGTATCTTCATTTAAGACTCATTTAGAGCGAGGGAATACAGTGAGGCTAAAACCGTAGTTAATAAAGCAGCAGCAGTCACTCATGGGGGGATCGTTGGTCATTTTTGTGATTTGGACAGTGCTCATGGTTTTGTCTGTGTCTAGACATGATCATGGAGTGGTCTTGTTTTTGTTTTGATGTTAGTGCACTAGAAATGGCTTATGTTTAACAAGAGAACACCAAGACACAGCTGTGAGTGCCAGGCCACTCCTGGAAATATCGAGGCCAAGTTGGCAGTCATGTGCCAGCTTCCAGATGTCAAGAACTGCTTCTGTCTGTCTCGGGGGCGTAAAGAAGTTGATGAGCTAGTCCAGAGCCATACAGCTCGAGAGTTAGAGAACCACAATGTTAATGCTATATCTGGTCCCAAAGCCCAAACGTTTGACAAAGATTTGCTCTCATTTGGTTTTCATGAAACATCTGTTTTCATCCTCCTGGATTTCCCAGAGGAATCCTGCCAAGTTTCCTGTCATATTCTGTGGGAAATTGGACTGAATCTTGAAAACAACATTGTCCATTGACTTCAGCAAGACTCCAAGCCTGGTGTGACACTCTGTTTCAAGTACAGCCTCTTTCCCTGCACCTTCTGTGCCTCGGTCAAGCATCAGATCGTGTTTAGGTACTCATGTTTACATTCACAAACTCCTCTAGTGGGTGATCTCCAGCCTGTAGCTCCAGATACTGTTTGACAGAAGTGTCCCGAGGTTAACAGAGCAAGCGAACCCCTCTTTAGAGAAAAGTATTCTTTTTTAAGTGGAAGAAAGTGCTAGGGATATTCCCCCCAGGGATATAGTGGTGCAGACAGCCTATGGCAGGAGATGCAATGGAAAGCAACAGATTAAGGACACCAAACATACTGGGTCCCATGTGAGCTCTGCTACATATCAGAAAAGTATTTTACTTATTTCACTTAGCATAATACTCTCTAGGTCTCAAAGGACTCCATCTCATCCCTTTTTATGGCTGTGTACTATTCCATTATACATACATACTTACATACGTACATTGTGTGTGTGTGTGTGTGTTTCTGTTCACATCTTCCTTATTCATTCATCTGTCAGTGGACACAGGTTGCTGGCATATCTGAGCTATTGTACATAATGCTGCAATAAACAGGCATGCAGATACCTTCTCAAATTAATGTTTTAATTTTCTTTGGGTAAGTAGCAAATAGTGAAATTACTGTATCATAAGGTAGTACTGTTCTTAAGTTTTGGAAGAATCTCTATACTGTTCTCCATAGTAGCTGCCCCAATTTACATTCCCACTAGTGTGTGAATGTTCCTTTCCCCCTTCATCTTCTCCAACATTTATCGTTTATCTTTTTTTATTTAGGCCATTCAGACAGATGTAAAGTGATACCGTTTTGTGCTTTTGGTTTACATTTCCCTGATGAATAGTGGTGTGGAGCCTCTCTTTATGTGTCTGTAGGCCATCTGTATATCTTCCTTGGAAAATGTCTATTCAGGTCCTCCATCCCTTTTTTAATTGGATTGTTTGGGGTTTTGAGTGTTGAGTTGTATAAGTTCTTTATGTATTTTGCACCAAACCCTTATAGGATATATCATTTGCAAATATCTTCTCCCATTCAGTAGGTCGTCTTTTTGTTTTGTAGATGGTTTCTTCACTGTGCAAAAGCTTTTTATCTTGAGGTCCCACTGGTTTATTTTTTGCATTTGTTTGTCTTGCCTTAAGAAACAGAAACATGTTGCAATAATCAATGTCAGAGAGATTGCTGCCTGGGTTTTCTTCTAGGATTAGTACGGTTTCACGTCTAATATTTAGGTTTTTCATGCATTTTGAGTTTATTTTTGTGTATGATGAAAGAAAATGGTCTGGTTTCATTCTTCTGCCTGTAGCTGCCCAGCTTCCCCAGCACCATTTAATGAAGAGACTGTCTTTCCCTATTATGTATTCTTGCCTCCACTGTCATGAGTTAATTGACCACAGAAGTGTGGGTTTATTTCTGGATCCTTTATTCTGTTCCCTTGATCTTTGTGTCTATTTTTGTGTCCATACCGTACTGTTTTGATTACCACAGGTTTGTAGTGTATCTTGAAGTCTGGGCTTGTGATGTTTCTAGCTCTGTTCTTCTATTTCAAGACTGCTTTGGCAATTCAGGGTCTTTTGTGTTCCATGCAAATTTTAGTATTATTTATTCTTGTTCTGTGAAAAATGCTGTTTGCACTTTGATAGGGATTGTATTGAATCTGTAGATTGCTTTGGGTAGTATGAACATTCTAACAACATGAGCATGAGTGTCTTTGCATTTATTTGTGTGATCTTTCTTTCATCAGTGTTTTATAGCTTTTCAGAGTACAGGCCTTTCACCCCCTTGGTTAAGTTTATCCCTAGTTATTTTATTCTTTTTGGTGCACTTGCAAATGGAGTTGTTTTCTTAATTTCTTTTTCTGCTACTTTCTTACTAGTCTTATTAGTGTATAGAAATGCTGGTTATTAATTTTGCATTCTGCAACTCTACTGAATACATCTATTAGTTTTTGGTGGAGTCTAGGGTTTTCTATGTTATAGTATCATGTCCTCTGCAAATAATGAAGTTTAACTCTTTTTTACCAATATGGATGCCTTTTTTTCTTTTTCTTATCCAAGTGCTATGGCTAAGGCTTCTAGTCCTATGTTGAATAAAAGTGGCAAGAGTGGATGTCCTTGTTTTGTTCCTGACCTTAGAGAAAAAGCTCTCAGTTTTTCACCATTGAGTGTGATGTTAGCTATGGGTTTTTCATAGATGGCCTTTATTATGTGGAAGTATGTTTCCTGTATATCCACATTGGTGAGACCTAGTTGGTAATTTAAACATTAGGTAAAATTCTTTTTTAAAATATTTATTGAAAATGATAAGATTCCCTGGAAACCCAATGACCAGAGCCTTTCACTATTACTCTAAAGCTGGCTCCTCAGTAGGGTGACTTCTAGCGGCAGTCGGCCTCAAAGTGTGAACACTGAGTTCCACAGACTCAGGTAATGCAGAGAAGGTCCAAGGAAGGTCACTGTCCCTCCACTAGGTCTTCCTTCATGAACAGGCTAAACACTTTCACAAACACCCTGCATGTCCAGATTGAGACTTCAGTGGAGAAGTCCACATAAAGCTCATACGACCACTCTACTTCATCCCTGCCTTGCCCCAAACCTTTAGTCGTTCTCCTGGCCCCATGGAGACACTTCCCCAGCCATTGACTTTAACCCATGGTGTCTCATCTCAGTGGACTCCTTTTCCCTGTGGGATCCTGCTTCAGCTCTATCCAGGGGCACCTCCTTGTTTCACTATCGCCCATTTTTTCCAGCTACTAGGCTCTGCTTCTACCATCCAACACCATCTGAGGAAGGCTTATATTTAAGACCAGCAAGGGCTGACCTCGAGAAGCAAGTGAAAATGTTGTATTTCATACATTTGAAATAGCCGTTCTGTTGTGACCTTTCTGACCCCGAGTGCCTGCCACCAGTGGTCTCTGAGGAATGACTCCATGCCCTCACAGTTGTGACTAAAGTGTCTGGAATCTGTTGGTGGTTAAAGCACAGTTGTTCACATATAAAGAATTCTGCCACCTCTCTTCTTTGATTCAAACAAATCTGTGACCCTTTCAAGCAAGAGTATAGCAGAAACATCCTTCTCATCTCTGCTCAGCAGAAGGGCGGGATCTTGGTACAGCTGAAGCTAACACTGTTTGAGCCAGGCACTGAGAGAAATGTCGTACGTGCATTTTGTTCCATTTGTTTTTCATAGCAATCCTCTGACGCTTACCCGTGCACAGATGAGTTCAGTGCAAAGCCCCAGGTAGAGCTAGTCTGTCTTCTGAGCTTGTTCTAGAAGATGATCTGCTGTGTCCCCATTAGGTCATATTGAGAGGCCTCTCATTTGCAGGAAAAGGCTATCAGAATTACCATCCTGGCACCCTTCTAGATGTCAAATTTCACATTAATGCTTACCCGTATTAGTCATGTTGTATCATACTAAAGAGTGGTTGTCTTCCTTCACAGTTATGAGGAGCTTGCAGCAGTGTTTGGGACCATTTAATATCATTCCACGCATCAGGAAAGAGTCAGTGGAGAATGACAGGGAGTGGGAGGGAAGTGGCTTTGTTTCCCAACTACTGATAGCTTTGATCTACCCCCAACCACAGCAGAGAGGACATAACCTCCACCTGAAAACTAGGGGACATCTGTTCCTGAGAAAAATGTGGACAGGGAAGCAATGACATTCTTATTCAACCTTTGATCAGATATCTCCAAACATAGTGTTTGCCATATGTGAGCAATTAACTGAAAAACACTATAGGTCTAATGTAGAAGAAAAAAAACAACAACAAAGGACACCAGCAAGATTTGGGCATACCAGAAGTGAATAATGGCTGACGAGTTTACTTTTCAGTGACAAAAATCAAATGAGTCTCTGGATTTCTACTTTGAGTGGTATTCTATCTCTGACTCCATTGTGTGTTGGATAGTGTGGACTCTTCTAAGGCAGTCTGCATTCAAAAGATGAGCTCATCTTGGTCTCTGCGTCCCAGTGCTGGCAGATGCGAGAGACACGTATAGAGGACAGTTAGCGCACTGACCAGTGTGAGCGCTGCCACTGATACTGATCACGGAGAACCATGCTTGTGACATCTTCCAGGTGGGTCTCTCGGCATGGCCATCTCCAGGTTTTCTGCTCCATTAGCACCAGAAGAGAGATTTATGTTAAATTCATGGGCTCAAGATCAGAGGGCATGAGGCTGACCTAGAGCTAGGCTCCTGAATTCAGAAGGGAACTTGTTTTCATCTTTCTCCACCATTTACTCATTTCAAAGGCCAGGCATTCATTCTATAAACATTTTCCAGGCAAGTACCACAATCCAGCACTGGAAAAAAATAAATAAATAAGAAGCTGATATAGTGTCTTTAGAGACTACAGAGTCACTTAGGGGAAACAGACAGACGTATACAATTTTTTTTAACTATGATACAGTATAAAACACGCCCCATTAGAAATAGGGACCAGGTATAGTACTAGACAAAGCGGAAAACAGGTTGACCAGAAAAGGCATCACAGAATTAATAATAATAGGTACCGTGGATTGACTTCTAACCATGTGCTAAGTGGGGTTATTAGCATAATGGTTAGGCATGCAGGCTTCTGAGTTAGACCCAAGTTCAAATCTCAGCTGTGTCATTTACCAGTGAGAAAATCACTATCGCAGCCTCCATTCCCCTGTGTAGAACGAGGATGAACACTGTCTACCAGACCCACTATCAAGGTGGAAGTCACCCGGTACGTCCAACACATGGGGCTGCCAGAACGAACTACATACGTGGTGGCTTCAGAGAGCAGCAACGCACTTACCCAGGCACACTGCTGGAGGCTAGAAGTGTGAAGTCAAGGTGTCGGCAGAGCTATGCGCTCCCTGAAGGCTCTAGCGGGGGAATCTTCCCTCACCTCCTTCTAGCTTCCGGGTGTTGCCGGCAATCCGTAGCGTTCCTTGGCTTGTACTGTGTCGCTCCAATCTGTCTTCACATAGCCATCTCCCCTGTGTGTCTGTACAAATTTTCCTCTTCTATAAGGATGCCAGTCATACTCGATTTAGGACCCACCATAATTCAGTATGACTTCATCAGGATTGCAGCAGCAAAGACCGTATTTCTCAAGGTCACATTCACGGGCTCCAGGTGGAAATGCATTTGCGGGAGGGGCACTATTCAACACAGGACACATGTCAGCTAAACACTCCATCAGTACTGGCTATCAAAATTATGATTATTATTAAATTCTGACAGCAAACCTTAGAGATCAGCATTGTCCTCGCTGCACAATAAACTGAAATGTAAAAATTAGGTAATTTACAGGATTGCAAGATTAAGATTCAAATGTGCCTTGTCTGAATTTAAAATCTAGGAGGGACAGGGTGCCTGGGTGGCTCAGTCAGTGAAGGGCCCGACCCTTGGTTTCAGCTCAGGTCGTGATCTCGGGATTGTGAGATCCAGCCCCTCATTTTCTCTGTGCTCTCTGTGGGGAGTCTGCTTGAGATTCTCTCTGTCCCTCTCCCCTGCCTCCCCACACTCACACTCCTTCTCTCTCTCAAATAAATAAATTAATCTTTAAAAAAAAAAAAAAGATAAAACCAGGCAGGGTCACTAGCTACCGTCATGCAGAAGCCGAGAGGAAGTCATCCTGTCACACAAGCAAGTTCTCCAAGCAGCACTAACTGGGTTGATAGGGCATGGAAAGGGGGATGAAGGTGGGCAAGACATCGATGTCCTGAATCCCTAGAGGGCAAGGCCGAAAGACCCTTGTGGACTTGATGAACCCAGCCTCCTCATTGCTCAGGGGAGTAGACAAAGACTGAAAACGGGATGATTTCCCTAAGGCACTGTGTCTGGTTGGTGTAAAATTTAGACTTCTATCCACCATCTTTGGCCTCAGGTCCAGCACTGCTGTTTTCTTCCCCCCTTCTCTCCTTCCCTCCACCGGCTCCCTCCCTCCACCGGCTCCCTCCCTCCCTCTCTCTCTCCCTCCCTCCCTCCTTCCCTTCCTCCCTCCCTCCTTCCCTTCCTCCCTCCCTTCCTTCCTCCCTCATTTCCTCCCTTCCTTCCCTCCTTCCTTCCTTCTTGATGGTGGCCACAGGCAAGGCCAGAGAACATGGGCCCCCTGGAGGTCAAGGAGGCCCTGATCTTGGGGAGAGCTACTTACCCACATGGGAGCCAGAGCTCAGTTTCTCCACCTCCCACCCCTACCCCAGACAAAAAGCCTGGTTTCATACCTGCTAAACCAGTATAAAAGTTGAGATGCTCAAGTGAAATGCTCAGGGCTTCCCTGGAGAAGATAGCATGGCATTGTTGATTCAACCTGCAAAAAGGTACAAAAGCGTGAAGGTCAGATGCAGAGCTGAATGTTCCTGACGCCCTGGCAGCAAAAAGTGGGGTGGGCTCTGTCTTCAATGTTAAATGAGATTAGCAACCACTGGAGTTACCCTAGACAATTTTTTGAAATCTCCGATATTGCTAACCACAGAGGAACATATAAGTCTTGTACCTGGCTCCTGCCAAGGCCCAGGGACTGAACGCCCCAGGTCCCTCACCCTGTCTTCTGTCTTTACACCACAGTCCAGGAGACCTTTCCAGTTCAAGCCTGGTCATGCCCCTACCCTCATTGCCCGCTTCCCCATAACCTTCAGCATAAATGTTAAGCTGTTTATCCCAGCTCGAAGCCCCTGAGGATCTGCTATCTGTGTCCCTACAGTTTTACCCAGCAAAACATATTTACACACTCACACATGTTCTCCCTAGCTCACTCTGCTTTAGCCTCTCAGCTCTGATAATATCTCACCACCCCAGGAGCCGTGGTGCCTTTGTACGTGCCTGACACGCCCCTTCTGCTCTGCCTCCACCCACTTTATAACCTCTAATTGCCCTGAATGTGTTTGTATATCCAGTGCTACGAAGCTATACTGAAGGAGTACTTGCACAGATGCACAAAGATAGATGCTCAAGGATGCTCATTGCTTTATGTCTTGCATTAGAGAAAAATACGGCAAGTCTATCTGTAGGTGAAGTAGCACGTATGCCTCATTCTGTAGCCACTGTGGACTAATAGAATGAAGCCAGGCCCATGTAGATGCATGGGGAAAGACCTCCAGGACATACTGGAGGAGTCCTAGGGGGTCCTTTGCAGCAGGTGACGTCTTCTGTGTTCTTGAGTAGTGTCTTCGGGGGGGGGGGGGGCTGGAGGAAGGGTTAGGAGGGAGTTTAACATCAGTGGACTCAGGTGTCCCTAGCACACCCATCCCTGGGTGTTCAGATCACAGAACACGCATCCTTGTGCTGTTTGTGTATGATCATGTGTTACTGTGTCGCTGTCATCGACCGAATGAGAAAGCACCTGTAACACTCACAAGGTGAGCCTGGACGCAGATGAAGCTGGCGCTCCTGTGCTCTGGGTGTATGCCATCGAAGGTCAGAAACCTGCGTTCACATTCTTAACCTGTTGCTGGCTAGGTCTCCCACTTGGGGCAAGTGTCTTTGCCTGTGTGCCTGAGCTTTCCCTCCATCTGTGCACCGCGGGAAGTGGAAGAAATCCTGTCTTCTCTGCGTCGCAGGAGTGTACTGGTGCATTCTTCTTGAGGCTAGTGCTAGGTTCGTAGGAGTCACTTCTTGTGTATTGTTAACAAATTATTTGTGTGTGCCAAGTCATAGGCGCCATTCTGAGCCTTTTAAATGTCCTGACCATTTTAAAAGCATCTAGCAGGTGTGTGGAATAAGGACTCTTAACTCCGTTTTGTAGAAGGAGAATGAGACCCAGAGATTATGTGTCTTGTCCAACAAAATCATGCAGATAGAAAGCCATAGAACTGAGCATAATTCCAGGCAGTCTGACTATTATGGAACCTGGCCTGTATCCTGGCCAGAAAACCAAGCAGCCCTGGAAGACCTTGGAGAGTCGGACGTTTATTTCATGCCAGCAGGCCCCGAGGAGAGTAATCTCTCAAGGTCTGAGCCCCAAGCACAAACAAAGGGGACAGTTTGTACACTTTTACTTCTGTATCAGTGCCACTCTTGTGGCCGTGGCCGGTGGGGCAGGGGAAACCTGGAATGGCCCTGAGCCGGGACTGGGATTCCCTTGCTGGATTGGTCGGCCACCTCAGAACCCAGATCTTCCTTATTATTCCCCCCTCGATGCCCCTTTAAACACCTAGTTTAGAGGACATCATCTTTATCATCTACGGGGCAACAGTGAGTAAGGCGCAGCTGGAGTCTGATCTTGGCAATCTGGGCAGTGTGGACTTGGTAAAGGCATTAAAAATACAAGGACCAAATGCTACTATGAGGAGGGGGCCGATGAGGAGGAAGAGCCAAGGGAACCATTTGCCAGTAGTGGCAATGCGAGAGTTTGCCCCCCCTGCCAGGTCGGGCAGGCTAAAGGCAGTGAGGAACAACACCCCAGGCAGCAGAAGACCAGGACTGACTGGGCTCAGAAAGACCGTAGTGAAATGCACTACTACTAGCAGAGGGCCAGCAAAAGTGGAGGGTCCCCGGCTTAGTTAGAGGGTGCCATCGCGGCTAGCTGGACCGCAGATCCAACCTGTGGACAAGGAAGTATAGTACAACACCCTGTGGTCACCCAAGAAACAACAGTAATGGCAAGTCTCTGGGGGAAAGTCCAGCCAGAAGGGGCAACAGAGGCAAGTCTGACCCCTAAGATGATGGATATCGTGCCGGTGAGAACTAGGGAGCACAGCAAGCAGGTGTCCCTTAGTCGGTGGGGTCTCGTCGGAGGCAAAGCTGGAGTGGGTGTGTGGGGTTTGGCTGACTTGCCATTGCTCTGGCTCTTTGTCCGAGTGATGGGCTTTTTTTCACTCTGGATTGGTGGACCCACAGGTGACACAGGAGACCTTAAAGGCAGTAGGGGTGGTTAGAACAAAGAGTGAGGCCCTGTCCACTGTGGTTTGAGGGGGTCCCTTTTCCAGTCTTTGACCCACACTGAGTCTCCTGCCTGGAAGGCGTGCGCACATGGGACCCTGCGGAGACTGGGGCCTCTCAGTGGTGCGACTTTGTCATTTATTTAGGGTGGCCCCCAGGCCTGAAGTTGTTTTTTTATTTCTTTTTCTCCAATCTGATGTAAGTTTCCTGGAAGACTCCCCAGGCACAGGGGAGCTGGTCCATACACTAATTCGAAAGGGGAGTAACTTAGCGTCCCGGGTGTGCAGTGGGCATGCAGGAGGGCCAGGGGTGGCAGATCTGGCCTTGGGAGGCTAGTCTCCCGACAAAACTTTGCTAAGGTTCCCTTGAGGGTGTGATTCATTCACTTTACTTTCCCTGAGCTTTGGGGCCGGAAGGCAGTGTGCAGCCCCCAAATGATGTTGAGAGACTTGGTTAAGACCTGTGCAGTGTCTGCTACAAATGCGGGCCCATCGTTACCGTGGATTGTTAATGGCGGGCTGAACTGGGGCATAATCTCCCATAAGAGAACTTTGGCTCCTTCCTGGCTTCACTCTCTCCTGTTCGGGAAGGCTTTGACCCATCCAGAGAATGTGTATACTATTTTTTAAAATTTAATTTTATTTTTTCAGTGTTCCAGCATTCATTGTTTATGCCCCACACCCAGTGCTCCATGCAATCCGTGCCCTCCTTAATCCCCACCACCAGGCTCACCCAACCCCCCACCCCCTCCCCTCCAAAACCCTTAGTTTGTTTCTCAGAGTCCACAGTCTCTCATGATTTGTCTCCCCCTCCGATTTCCCCCAATTCACTTTTCCTCCCCATCTCCTCATGTCCTCCGTGTTATTCCTTATGCTCCACAAGTAAGTGAAACCATATGATAATTGACTTTCTCTGCTCGACTTATTTCACTCAGCATAATCTCCAGTCCTGTCCATTTTGATACAAAAGTTGGGTATTCATCCTTTCTGATGGAGGCATAATACATATATAGTATATATGGACCACATCTTTATCCATTCATCTGCTGAAGGGCATCTCAGCTCCTTCCACAGTTTGGCTACTGTGGCCATTGCTGCTATGAACATTGGGGTAGAGATGGTCCTTTTCACTACAGCTGTATCTTTGAGATAAATACCCAGTCGTGCAATTGCAGGGTCAAATGGTAGCTCTATTTTTAATTTCTTAAGGAATGTCCAGAGTGGCTGTACTAGCTTGCATTCCCACCAACAGTGTAAGAGGGTTCCCCTTTCTCCACATCCTCTCCAACACTTGTTGTTTCTTACCTTGTTAATTTTGGCCATTCTAACTGGTGTAAGGTGGTATCTCAGTGTGGTTTTGATTTGAATCTTCCTGATAGCTCATGATGATGAACATTTTTTCATGTGTTTGTTAGCCATATGTATGTCTTCTTTGGAGAAGTGTCTGTTCATGCCTTCTGCCCATTTTTTGACGTGATTATGTTTTTTGGGTGTTGAGTTTGAGGAGTTCTTTATAGATCTTAGATATCAGCCCTTGGTCTGTAGTGTCATTTGTGAATATCTTCTCCCATTCTGTGGATTGCCTCTCTGTTTTGTTGACTGTTTCCTTTGCTGTGCAGAAGCTTTTTACCTTGCTGAAGTCCCGAAAATTCATTTTCACTTTTGTTTCCTTTGCCTTTGGAGACATGTCTTGAAAGTTGCTGTGGCCAGTGTTGAAGAGGTTACTGCCTATGTTCTCCTCTGGGATTTTGATAGATTCCTGCCTCACGTTGAGGTCTTTCATCCATTTTGAGTTTATTTTTGTGTATGGTGTAAGAGAATGGTCGAGTTTCATTCTTCTCTACATAGCTGTCCAATTTTCCCAGCACCATTTATTGAAGAGACTGTCTTTTCTCCACTGGATATTTTTTCCTGCTTTGTTGATTATTTGACCATAGAGTTGCGGGTCCATATCTGGATTCTCTACTCTGTTCACTGGTCTATGTGTCTGTTTTTGTGCCAGTACTATGCTGTTGTTGTAGTAAAGCTTAAAATCAGGCAACATGATGCCAGGTTTTTCTTTTTCAACATTTCCATAGCGATTCGGGGTCTCTTCTGGTTCCATACACATTTTAGGATTGTTTGTTCCAGCTCTTGAATAATGCTGGTGGAAATTTGATCAGGATGGCCTTGAAAGTATAGATTGCTTTGGGCAGTATAGACATTTTAACAGTGTTTATTCTTCTGATCCATGAGCATGGAATGCTTTTCCATCTTTTTCTGTCTTCAATTTCTTTCATGAGTGTTCCGTAGTTCCTGGAGTACAGATCCTTTACCTCTTTGGTTAGGTTTATTCCAAGGTATCTTATGGTTCTTGGTGCTATAGTAAATGGAATCAATTCTCTAATTTCCCTTTCTATATTTTTATTGTTAGTGTATAAGAAAGCAACTAATTTCTGCATATTGATTTTGTATCCTGCCACATTACTGAATTGCTGTATGAGTTCTAGTAGTTTGGGGCTAGAGTCTTTGGGCTTTTCCATATAAAGGATCATGTCATCTGCGAAGAGAGAGAGTTTGACTTCTTCTTTGCCAATCTGAATACATTTTATTTCTTTTTGTTGTCTGATTGCTGTTGCTAGGACTTCTAGTACTATGTTGAACAACAGTGGTGAGAGTGGGCATCCTTGTGTTCTTTATCTCAATGGGAAGACTGTCAGCTTTTCCCCACTGAGAATGATATTCACTGTGGGTTTTTCATAGATCAATTTTTTGAAGTTGAGGAATGTTCTCTCTATCCCTATACTTTGAAGAGTTTTAATCAGGAATGTGTGTACTATTACTAGGAGACATCTGAACCCCTGCTCGGCTGCGAAGTCTATTTCTAGCTCTTGAAAGGGGTTACTCCCATCCCCCTGGGGGGGCCTGCAGAGCAGGCTGGGCATTATTTTTTAGCACATGTTACACACCACTCACTGGTTGCTCAGCACAGTGCCAGCAGCTGGCGGATGCAGCCGTGCTTCTGGAGAAGGGCCTCTAATGAAGTTTTTCCCAGGTGGGTGAGTCAGTGGTATTTCTTGACTAGATGCCCTCCTGTTGCTGTTGGGATGAAGATGTGCCCGTCTAGCATCACCCATCACCCCTTTTTAGTCAGGGTGGCCCCTCAGCCATGGCCCATTTTTTTCCTCTTAGTGTAACTGGGCGGAGGGACTTCTGGGGGTGTCAGGGCCATGGTGAGGGAAGGAGCTCTGTCTGTGTCCTTACTGGCTGCAGTCTTGGCAGCCTCGTTTGCCAGATGATTTCCCCCATGCTATAGGGTTGTCTCCTTTCTGGGTTCCCTTACAGTACAGGACTGCTGCTTCTCTTGGAAGCCAGATGGCTTCAAGGAGTTTTAGTATCTCTTCTTTGTTTTTGATAGCTTTTTCTGCACCAGTTAGGAGGCCCCTCTCCTTGTAGATGGTCCCCTGTAGACGCACAGTAGGGAAGATGTACCGAGAGTCCGTGTGGATGGTGACCCGCTTGCCTTCACTGAGGGTGAGGGCTCGGACTAAGGCGTATAGTTCAGCCTGTTGTGCTGACAGTCCAGCTGGTAATGCCTTAGCTTCTAGGACTTCAGTGGTCATGGTCACTGCATAACCCGCTTTCCGGGCACCCTCTTGTGGTAATTGCTGCCATTGCCGAATAGCGTGAGCTCTGGATTCTTTATGGTTTAATCCTGTAAGTCTGGACGGCTCACATAGACTTTATCAGTTACCTCAGAGCAGTCATGGTTTTGTTCCCCCTCTTCCATGGGGAGAGGGGTTGCTGGGTTTAATGTCCTAACTGTTCCGAGGGGGACCCATGGATTCTCGCAGAGGAGCCCTTGGTACTGTGCTAGCCGGGAGCTGGAAAGGAAGTGGTGCCCCTGTGTGTTCATAAGGGACGTAACTGCATGAGGGACCTGGGTGTTAAGTTCTTGTCCCAGGGTGAGCCTGTCTGCCTCCTTAATGAGTAGGACTGTGGCTGCCAGCGCCCTGAGTCAGGGCTCTTTGACAGATATGCAGCTGGCCATTGTCAAGGCCCAACTGTCTGGGTAAGTACCCCGAGCACTATCTTTTTTTATGTACAACGAGATTGAAGGGTTTTTCTATATTTGGTAGGCCTAGGGCTAGAGCCTGCCCAGGGCAGCCTTTATCTCTGTGAAGGCGGCTTCTACTTTCTCAGTCCAGGCAGGGGGTTTTCGATTTGGTCCCCCTAAGAGATCATGGAGGGGTCTTGTTACTGCTGAGAACCCAGGAATCTGGATGCAGCAGAATCCTGCAGGCCCCAGGAATTCTCGTAGGCCCTTTTCTGGGGCTGTGGCAAAGAGATGGTGGCTTTCTTTCTCTGGCCCTAGTTCTCTCTTCTCTTGGGTGAGGAGGAAACCGAGGTATCAGACCTGTTGTTGGCAGATTTAGGTCTTCCTCCCTGAGATTCGATATCCTGAGTTTGACAGGAGCTGTAGGCGATCCTCTGTGCCTTGTGTGCAGTCACTGGCAAGGAGGTCATCCACATCCTGGAGGAGGGCTCATGCATTTGGGACGACTGGGTGCAGGGAGGTGGCCACCTTGTTGATGGGCAGAGGTCTTGACCTGGTCGATATCCCCTCCTGGCTTCTTGACCAGCGGGAGTGGGGTATGCCAGGCCGACTGGCACTTGAGCAGGATACCTGCTTTTTAAGTCTGGCCAGGTGTTCTTGAATGCCAACGTTAGCTTCTTGTGGGAGGGGATATTGCCTTTGCCTCTGGGGTTGGGCTCTCGGGATCAGTTCAACAATGATAGGGGCCCGATTCTGGGCTAGTCCAGGTGGGTTTTCTTTAGACCATACTGAAAGGAAATATCTTTCTGAAGTACCTTTCCATACTGAAAGGAAGTGAACCTGAAATCCGGCAGGCCATTCGGCTCGGCCTGGCCACAGAATAGCCTCCATTCTTTTTCCCTTGGTGTGGTAATTGCTAGTACCAGAGACCCTGTCTCCTCTTGCCCTGGGTTCATTCGGAGGCTGCTGTGCCTGGTGGGCTGAAAGGTTATCTGAACCCCAAGCTTGGAGATTATGCCTCAGCCCAGGAGGGGGATGGGGCAATAGATATAGAGGAACTCATGTTGGACCTGGTGGCCCCTGAGTTTACACTGATGAGCCTGGCAAATTGCCAGTGTCCTCGTAGCCCCAAGGATGATCGCAGTCCTCTTGCTGAAAGGGGCCATTGGGGAGGTGACAAGAGAGTGCTCGGCCCCAGTATCAATCATAAAAGTCACTGGTTGGCCCCCTATTTTTATTCTGACCATGAGCTCATGGAGGCCAAGGAGGAGAGAGCCTGGTTCCCCTCAGTCTATTTCTGCAAGGCCTATGAGGTCCCCCTTTTTCAGGGAGCCTTTCCCCAGTTGAGACATACTTTATTTTAATGCCCCTTTTCTTTACAGTAGGCACATTGATCCCTGGCCAAGGGGGTTCTGGGTTTCCCCCGTTTGGTGGTTGGGGCCTCTCCACCCTATAGACTTGTCAACAGGGCCACCCTGGAAACCCTTTCCCAGAATGAACAGGTGGGCTTGTATGTCTACTTGAAGGGGTCGGTGGTGGAGAAAGGTTGATAATACATCATGGAACGGCCGGGCTGGACTGCCGTGTCTTTATGGTGCCACTCCGGTTCTTGCTTTTCTTGTACTGGCATTTGGAGGGCGCTTGGCCCGGCCTGGAAAACAACCTGGCTGCTGGTCTTAGAGAAAGTAGATCCTCTGGGCCTGGGGCGCCGGGGGGACTGATGGCGGTGGAGCGTCTGGAACTAGAGGAGGCCAGGTGTAGATGGCCTTGGGGGTGCGTACGGAGGGGACAGGATCGGACAGGATCGGTTTAGCCTTGGGATCTCTGGCTGGGGCTTCTGTCGGTCTTTTGGGGCCACTTGGATGAGGTGATTAAGACCCCGGCCCATCCCTTCCGAATGGCACCCAGGGGGTAGGGTCTGGGCCAGTCCTAGCCAGGAGTCAATGTACAGAAATTGCGTGTTTTGGCGTTCCTGTTACAACGAACCAAACCGATGAGTCTCTGGGACAGCTAATGTCCCTTTTGAAGGCCATCCAGCATTGAAGGTGGGTCATTCTAACTCACATAGGGTTCTCAGTTTGCCAGGATGCATTTTAACTCCATAGTCTTTTGAAAACCCCTTTCTTGGATTTTGATCCTACAGTCTGGGACTGTAGTTTGACTCTGCCTTGGTCCCATAGTGATGTTCCCGTGTGTCGCCAGCACGGAGACAAAGGGTGGGTGTCCCTGCAGAGCAGAGACCAGGCACATGCTCGCCTGTCTGCCCTCCGGGAGGAGACCTATGTGCCTCTTGGCCACCGCGAGTCCATATAAACCCCAGATTGGCACCCCAAGGGCTCACTTTAGACCTTATGAGCTCACCCCGGAGCAGGTCAGGGCCCACTTGGACTCCGTGCGCTTCTGGGGGCCCTAAGGGTGCCGCCCGTGGAGCCACGGACTCAGGCCGCCTGACCCCCCAGGTCAAACTGCACATCCCCTCACGCTTTCACACCGAAGTTCTTACAGTTCCTCCCCCCAGGCCCTGACCTGTACAATTCCTTTCCTTTCGGAAATTCTTTCCTGCCCCCCCCCCTTCGGGGGGGGTTCCTCACCTGAAGGACCCCCCCCCCCCCCCCAGGAGTCCCTACCTGTGAGACCTCTGAGAGCTGTCTGGGAGGAGATCAGTCTCCCTTCCGCCCTGACGGGGTCCTGGGGCCCCGGGCCTCGCCGGAGCCCGACGTCGCGACCAGGTCCTCACCTGCCAAGTCTCCTGTGAGTCCGGGCGGGAATGGCGAAGCGGCCCGGCAGCGCCCCGCGCGGGAGGCTGCCAGAAAGCAGGCAGCGCGCCTTCTTTACGACCCTCGTGCGTCGCCGCCGCAAACCGGTGGCCACGATGGTGCTGGCGTGGGAGCCACGTGTTGCGAACCTGGACTGGGTCCTGGCCAAAAAAAGCCAAGCGGCCTTCAGAGACCTTGGAGGACCGAAGGTGCATTTCATGGCGGTGGGCCCGGGAGAGAGTAATCTCTCAAGGTGTGAGACCCGAGCACAAAGGGGGTAGTTTATACACTTTGACTTCCATATCTGTGCCACTCTTGCCGCCACGGCCAGCAGGGTGGGTGACAGAGAACAAGGAATGGCCCTGGGGCCGGGACTGGGATTCCCCTGCCGGATTGGTCCGCCACCTCAGAACACAGATTTTCCTTATCATGACTTCAGAATCCATGATCTAAACCATTCCATGAAGCTGCCCTTAAAACCCTACCTTTATATTGCTGGGTGATGTAAGGATTCATACGGAAAAAATATTCTAAGGAAACGAACCTGAAGATCTGGTATGGAAAATGGAAGCAGGGGCGCCTGGGTGGCTCAGTCAGTTATGCGTCTGCCTTCCGCTCGGGTCCTCATCCTGGGATCGAGCCCTGTATCAGGCTCCCTGCTCAGTGGGGAGTCTGCTTCTCCCTCTGCCCCTCTCCCTGCTCATGCTTACACACACTCTCTCTCTCTCTGAAATAAATAAAAATGGAAGTGAATACGGAAAAAATTATGATACCCCCAATGCAAAATGGCAGGCCACAGTTCTCCTTAAATATTGAAGCACTTTTATACAGCATCACTTCTATATCCCAGACTGTAACCGTATCCACACACTTTTGTGTAACAGCCGCAGGAGATGAAGTCCCCAGGACCGCACTCTTGCCCGTCTTTTTCCTCTGAAACGGACACCATCCGTTGTATGCGGCATCGATGCTCTTTCTGTTTTAATCCCACAGATGAAAGAGCTCGGGGTCATCTTCTACAACTGCAGCTGCCTGGTCCTGGACTTACAGAGGATATTCGCTCTGTACAGCTCGTTAAAATTCAAGAACAGAGTGCCTCAGACCTGGTCCAAGAGGCTCTATGGCATCTATGACAACGAGAAGAAGTTGCAGCTTCAGTTGAACGAAACCAAATCTCAAGCCTTTGTGTCGGTGAGTCCTTGCCCTCCCGCTCCTCCTTCCTCCCAAGCTGGAACGTTCGAGTATGATCCAGGGCCGGGCCATCCTGAATTCTCCACATCAGTTCTGTCCCATCCCTCGAAGAGGTAAGATACGTGCTATCAGACTCGGCTGTCCCCAGTGAGGGGAACAGTGATGAAGGTTAATGCTCATTCCTAGCTCCCGCGGTCACTGTGCTCCTCTGCTCTAGCCACGGAACCCTCCTTTGATGAAAGGAGTCTGAGGGAACCCCATCGTGTAACACAGATAAAAGGAGAGCTGTGTGTACGTCACTGAAGCTGAGGGCAGGGCACGGCACAGCCTCCGGCCCCTGACTACACTGAAAACCACCACCCATCCCCCACATCCACCCCCCACCCACCACAGCTGCCCCACAGTGTCACTGGGAATGGGCAGTGTGACTCTGTGCCTATAGCCCTGCTCCCCAGTCTTTAATTAAGAACTGGCTGGGGCAGGGGCACCTGGGTGGCTCAGTCATTTAGATGTCTGCCTCCATCTCAGGGTCTTGGGATCGAGTCCCGCATTGGGCTCCCTGCTCAGTGGGGAACCTGCTTCTCCCCTCAACTCCCCCCCCCAACTGCTGTGTCTCTGTCACAGAAAAACCTTAAAAAAAAAAGGACTGGCTGGGGAGTACGTTTAAAATGCAAATGTAGAGCCCCCTACTCCTACCCAGGATCGAAGCACTGAACTGGGGTGAGACCTTAGAATTTTGTTTTGAAGCAGGCTCCACAGCTCATCCTAGTGCTCAGATAAACTGCTTAAAACCATGCTCCTCATTCAACACGCTCATCATCCTTTTTGCGGATCAAACCCAAAGCACAGTCTGAAAATTTAGCCAGGTAACAATTGAGACAAAAGAGGGTGTTTTTTTTGTCTTAACAAATTCATATAAATACAAATAGCAGAACACAGACTGCAAGACTTTCATCAAACCAAGCTATAAAAAAAACTTTTCTTTTTAAAATATGCCGCAGACCACAATGCAGTCGCACGTAGCGTATTGCATGGGGCGTTCTACGAGCCTACAATCATTTCACGTATTCCGTTCCATTTCTGCTCAAGACAACCCTGTAAGACGGGAAGGCCAGCTCGGATTCTGAATTTGTAGACGACTAACAATAGGAAATTGGCCAGGGAACCCTGAATCCAGAAGGTGACAGGGTGACATGACAGCCCAAGGGACATTTGCTCAGCCCGTAGAGCAGATGGGAAGCAGGAGGGATAGATGAATTCTCAGCAGATTTCACACAGTTGCTGGATGTTGAATCTTGGAGCTAGGTGGATGTGAGTTTTGTGTACATTTATATTCTGACTCTTAAAAAGCTGGGGGAGTCCCCCCTTGTTGATCCCAAAGTTACCATACCTGCCCCAGGGAGAAGGCCAGACCCTTAACAAAATCTACTAAGACGAAGGCCTTTGTTGTATTCTAGGGCAGATTTGCCAGTTGCTTTTTATTAAATGATTTGCCCCAAAATAAATAGAGTTTTGAAATATGCCTTCAGGAATAGCCTTTTAAACTGTATAATGCCTCTGCTTTCATTTTTCATATTATCACTTTATCTTCTATTTCCCATTACTATCAAGCCTACCTTTGAATTCCAGTCAGACACATGTTAACTGAACACGGTTTTTGCAGAGACATAAAACCTTGCAGGTAAAAAATAAAGTCAGATCTCCCCACCACTGGAATTCGTAACATTTGCCCAAAGCTCTTTGATCTCACCCCTAATGTAGCATTTATCACATTCTCATAACTGTTGGTTTATTGATCATCGCTCCCACTATTTAAAAGGCTCCAAAGGCCATATACAGGGCCATCTTCATCATTGCTATTCCCAGCACATTACTTACAGCTCCCTAAAAGCAACAATAAATGTGGGATTGGTTTTATTAGTAATAATTTTAATAAAAAGTTCTAGGATGCAGGGGCGCCTGGGTGGCTCAGTGGGTTGGGCCGCTGCCTTCGGCTCAGGTCGTGATCTCGGAGTCCTGGGATCGAGCCCCGCATCGGGCTCTCTGCTCTCTAGGGGAGCCTGCTTCCTCCTCTCTCTCTCTGCCTGCCTCTCTGCCTGCTTGGGATCTCTCTGTCAAATAAATAAATAAAATCTTTAAAAAAAAAAAAAAAAAAAAGTTCTAGGATGCATATAATTTTCTGAGTAATACATGCCAAACAAATGTCAAGGCAAATTTATTGAAATTCAAAGCATTTGTTATAAAATATCTTAAAATAGTATATTTTTTAAAAAGATTTATTTATTTGACAGACAGAGATCACAAGTAGGCAGAGAGGGGTGGGAGGAAGCAGGGCTGCCTGCTGAGCAGAGAGCCTGATCCCAGGGTTCAATCCCAGGACCCTGGGATCATGACCTGAGCTGAAGGCAGATGTTTTAACCCACTGAGCCACCCAGGTGCCCCTAAAATAGTATATTTTTATAATCTCACAGTCCCAAGACTAAGTTAACACACGCACACACAAATATTATTGAAGACCTTAAGAATTACCATTCCCCAAATTAGATTTGGGATGATTAATAAATTAGCATGTTATATATAAATTTTAAGTTATGATATAAATGTGGATTATTTCTAATTTTCTCATGGAACACAAGGAAAGGCCTGGCGAGATTTCACTCTGTGATCTCTAACCACTTGGAGCCACATGGTTTCGATTTATTTACATTCCCCATTGAAGTCAGAAACAAGAACCATAGTTGATTGTGTTTTGGTCTTATCTTGTAGATTTCTCTTTAGAACCTTTGAGATTATAAATTTGCTTTCCAAGATCAAGACTAGTTGGTTCAAGGTCTGTTCTTTTTAAGATTTTATTTGTGAAAGAGAGCATGAGCAGGGAGCCCACTGTGGGACTTGATCCCAGGACCGTGAGCCTATGACAGACGCTTAACCGATGGAACCACCTAGGTGCCCCTCAAAGTCTGTTGTTACGGATCTGGGTGCTAGACAGATCTCATTTCTCGTTACGGTTTCATTCACCCATCCAGTCCTGCAGACTGAGATGCGTTTAGTGAGTGAGCGCAAACATTAAGCAGAACGTGGTGCTGTGAAAAATACCCCGCTATGTTCCCTTACTTCGTTGTTAATTACATTTGAATAACTTTGTGGAGAGATGCTTTACATTCCATGAAATTCACCCTTTCCAAGTATATGATTCAGTGGGTTTTAGTGTGGCCAGAGCTGTGTTTACATATCCACTGTCTCATTTCCAATATTGTCATCACCACACCCACTGGGGTCACTCTCCATAGTCTCCTTCCCCCAGGCCCTGGCAACCACTCCTCTACTGTCTGTCTCTTAGGGTTCTCCTCTCTCTAGCATTTCATATTAGTAGAATAAGACAGGATATAGTCTTTTTTTTTTTTTTTAAGATTTATTTGTTTGCGAGAGAGCACAGGAGGGAGCAGAGAAAAAGGGAGACAGACTCTTGCAGACTCCCCACTGAGCCCAGAGCCCAACATGGGGCTCAGTCTCATGACCCTGAGATCATGACCTCAGCCAGAATCAAGAGTTGACGCTTCACTGACTGAGCCACCCAGGCACCCAACAGTGTGTCATCTTTCATAATTGACTCCTTTCTCTCAAAGTCTGTTAATGTTACAACATGAATCAGTACATCCCTCCTTTTTTATGGTCAAATAATATTCCAGGTATCACATTTGGTTTATTCGTCCATCGACTGATGAACATTAAGGAGTTTCTATCTTCTGGCTCCTGTGAAGAGTGCTGGTGTGAAGCTTTATGTACAAGGTTTTATTGGAACACCCGTTTCCAGTGTCTTGGGGTGTAGACTCAGGAGAAGTACC